>NW_005871052.1:566147-588291 GCF_000147115.1 Myotis lucifugus
AACTATATTACAGTAATATGGCTAGAACTAGCAATTTTTAATAAAAATGCAAATCATGCCGAAACCGGTTTGGCTCAGTGGATAGAGCGTCGGCCTGCAGACTGAAGGGTCCCAGGTTCGATTCCGGTCAAGGGAATGTACCTGGGTTGTGGGCACATCCCCAGTGGCAGTTGTGCAGGAGGCAGCTGATCAATGTTTCTCTCTCATTGATGTTTCTGACTATCTCTCTCCCTTCCTCTCTGTAAAAAATCAATAAAATATATTTTTTAAAAAATGCAAATCATTTGATTTTATCAAATAAAAATAAAATATTTATTTATTTATTTATTTATTTAAATAGAATATTGTCTATCAGTAGAATACTTTGTAATGATAAATCATTACAAAATGCTTTAAATTCTCCTTATTGCAACAAATCAAAGCATGGTTGCTGTTATGACCAGGCTTCAGTACCTTATAGGTTTTAGCAGCTTTTACATTACACATTTAAAGAAATCTGGATCACTGTATATATCAGATGATCTAGCACTTTCTATCATAAATTATGAATAAGATATCACTTATACAAATCTATTGATTCAAGTACATATATTTTACATCTGTTTTCTAATGGATTTTTTAAAACATTTTTTAAGTTTTATAGCTAGACTATTTTTATACTTGCCCCCTTTTGAGCATTAGAATCTATAATAATAAAAGCATAATATGCTAATTAGACTGAACAACCTTCTGGACGAAGCCGGGGCTGCTAGGGAAGCCTCGGTCCTGGGTGCCAGAGGGAAGCTGGTGCCAGCAGCCGGGGGAAGGAAGGCCTGCTCTTGAACAAATTTTGTGTATCGGGCCTCTAGTTAGAAAATAAAAATTCTGAATGACAATCTAAAGTAAGCACATCTTTGGAGTCCTAATATGCTGGGAGGAAGAGAACCCTTTGAGCAAGTGTATCATTTGTATTGAATACTTGGTGTTATCAAAAACAGAAGCAGGACATGTCTTTAGAGCACTTCACATATGTCTGCAGGACTTTAGAGCATGTTGCCATGGAACATAATTCCTTTAAGAACTACAAATCAAAGAAAGGCCATTTGGCATAATAATTCCATTTCTTAACATTATTTTGTTGCATTCATCAAGATGTATTACAAACCCTACCAATTTAGGGACAATGCATGTCTTTTCAAATGCATTCATACTGGATCTTCAAATCAACTCCATTTTAGCAACTAATTAGTTACACTGATAAACTAAGAATAGGGCTATGCAATTTTAGAAAATGTCACCATTCCCTTTGTAAATTAATGATTTGTTCCCCATTGCACAATAATAGGTGGTTATCAGCCTTTCCTCTTCATCCTGTCTCAACCATTTAACTAAATCTACACTGAGTCCTCCAGAGAATTTCATGGTCTGTCACCTTACTCACTGGTATCTAGATGTACAAATGTTTTAGCAGTCCCTTAATTTTTACATCACTAGGGAACTGTTCTAAGTTTAAAAGAAAGATCAGGTTTCACCTGAACATTCAGACAAGTACCCTCCTACAAAAGTAAGTTTTCTTTCATTTATATTAAAGAAACACACAACCTGAGACCTAATGTTTTGCACCTTCACATCATTAAATGTAACATGCGGAACCTCACATTACTATGCTACACATGGCCAATAAATTTTAGTATTCACAGGATTATGGTAATTAAGTCTTCCTTTTCTTTGGGTGATGTGACACTTGCTTGACTGTAATGTCACTCCACTTAAAGTCTGTGTAAACAACATTATCTTAGTCACTCTGCATTACATTTCCAACTGTGAGCAAAATTACTATGCCAGAGTGGACAATAATGTAAGTAATCCCAAGGAAACATAATGTAAATTATTTGTTCAAGGTTCAAATTGGATTTTCAATAAACAAAAAGGAATACTTTCTGTGCACATATAATATTAATGTATGTTGGGCATCCATGGCAAAGCACATGGGTATACTTGGAGGCAGTGATAATGACACAATGTCCATTATTTTGATATTTTGTGGATAAAAGATAAATGTTTGCTAAGGCTTCATTCAGGCTAACAAAAGTACAGATACTCAATAAGGAGTAGTACATAGAACAACTGCAAATGGTTTTGTAAATAAAGATTCATTAATATCGCAAATGCAAATGATGATTTTTAGAAATGCAGATGATAAAGGCAATGCAACAATCCTTATTTTCCTCCTTTCCTTGTTTTTGTACTCAGCAACCATAATATTTTTAAGTAGAATGCTAATTTCTCAATAGCCTTGTCAGCCACTTAGTGTATTATGTCCAAGAAGTGCTATCTTGAAAATTTTCTGACCTATAAAAATTACCTTAAAGGCTTTGAGATATCTTGCATTTTAAGTGATTCGTAGTGCTTGTTCATGTTAAAAAACCTGAAATCGCCGAAACCGGTTTGGCTCAGTGGATAGAGCGTCGGCTTGCGGACTGAAAGGTCCCAGGTTCGATTCCGGTCAAGGGCATGTACCTGGGTTGTGGGCACATCCCCAGTAGGAGATGTGCAGGAGGCAGCTGATCGATGTTTCTCTCTCATCGATGTTTCTAACTCTCTATCTCTCTCCCTTCCTCTCTGTAAAAAATCAATAAAATATATTTAAAAAATAAATAAATAAAATAAAAATAAAAATAAAAAACCTGAAATCTCCATACAGGATAAGTAGGATCTGGCCAAAAATAATCTAGATTAACTGCGCACAAGTTCTTCTTCACTGAACTAGTGAAGTGATACAAAAAGCAAAATAGTGACTTTTAGAGTTATGATTAAACTGTAAAACAGAGTGCCAATTAACAAAAATAGCAATGGAACTTCTTAAATATGTGACTCACGGTCAGTTCACAAATAGATCAAAGTGCATAAAAACCCTCAAAAGCACTTATGTGGGATTTTCTAGGCCTATTGTCACATGTGGATAAATGAGGTGTACATATGTGAAGTGTATTAATCTGGAGATCATCTGAACAAAGTGTGTGAACCACAATTTTCTTGTATTTTCTGATGTTGAAACTGTTGGAGGTCAATTCACTTTCTAGAAGTGCCATAGTCAAAAAGTTTTTCCAGGGCTACTTATAAAAAGAGAAAGCCTTGTTTGGCCAGTGTGTCTCAGTGGTTGAGCATCAACCCATGAACCAAGAGTTCACTGGTTGGATTCCAGGTCAGGGCACATGCCCAGATTATGGGCCTAATCCTCAGTAGGGGGTGTGCAGGAGGCAGTTGATCAATGATTCTCTCTTATCATTGATGTTTCTATCTCTCCCTCCCTCTCCCTTCCTCTCTTAAATAAATAAAAACATTTTTTTAAAAAAAGAGAAGCCCCTAAGAATGTCTTAATCACAAGAGATAAACTGATTTCTATTTTGTTTGCTAGAATTGTCAACTTCCATAGTAGAGGCTTTACTAAAAATATAACTATGTTCAATATCCTCATAGATAAGCAATGTTCTTTTTTACGGTAAAGTCATTTAAAATCATAGGTACTCTGTGCTAGAGATAGGATATACTTGTGTGTGCGAATGTGTGAGTGTATGTGAGTGTGTTTGTGTCATATGTTTGCAATTATGGGAGTTTTAAATAAAAATCAGTTTCAACTGACTCCGTATTATACTCTAATTTCTTATAATATTGGACAGGTTTCTAATTGAATGTTTTTTCCAGTGCACATAGAATCTAACAAAACCTGCAAGCTCTTTGTTAAACCTCAGGGCAAAGATTCAGATCTTTCTAATCAAAAATATCTGCAAACACAATATCCAATTACTTTGCCCCATTGTCCAAAAAGAAACACAGAAATATACAGAAAAGTCAACCTGAGTCCTCCCTCCTTTTTAAGTAACTAATGCAGCACCATAAAAGCACTGCTGGAATCAAATCTTCAGTGAGCTGAAAATACTGAATAGTCTCTTCTCTGAATCTGAAATGTGCATTAAAAGATCTTGAAAAACACACACACACACACACACACACAAAGCTATAACAAATAGTGGTTGAGTTTTCACTGTATTTCGGCATTTGTGATGTGATCCTTCAGAGTGGGAATCATTGAAGATGAATTCAAAATGGTGTGTTGCCATTGCCTAGTTGTTCTAATGCTGAGATCCTGCTCCCATCTTCTATCCCACCTCCCATCCCCAATTGTCCTTGAATTATGGGAAACACAAAGATAAATAATAAAATTTATTATCTTAACTAAGCTAGAAGGTCATATAACAGTATTCACAACTTGATAAAATTCAATTTTGTCTTTATATTTTATGCACAATAAGTAAATTATAGATTCAAGGTAAAGTGAAGATATGTATCACAGATCAAAGGTTATAGCATGCTTTTAAGAGATTGCTTGGTCCAAAATCCTAATTTTATAGATGCAGAAACTGAGGTCTCAACCCATAGTTATTGACAGCACTGTTTTAAGTCATGGACTTCTGACTTTTTTCCAAAACTTTTCCTGTCCCGCTATCTCATATCAAATGAGGCTTTATGAAAAAGTGCCTTATAACCAAGGAAAATACAAATTTTAAGTAGTGTCCTTATGCTTATCTAAACTAGATATGTTTTTATTTTTTTAAATTTTATTTTATTGTTTAAAGTATTACAGATAGTAGTACATATGTCTCCTTTTTTTTCTCCCATTGACCTTCCCCTGGCCTCCCCTACCCCTGGACACATGCCCTCACCCCCGCCCCCCCGCCAGTGTCTTGTGTCACTAGATATGTTTTTAAATGAATAATGACACAAATAATATCAGTATTAAGTGATGAGAACCAATATTTAAATGTATGTATAATCATGAAAAATAATAAATTAAAAGAAGTATATTTTATTCAAAGGAATTATTTGTTAAAAAAATAACTACTATACTGGAAAGAATGTGTGGAAATTGGAGTGTTTGTAAATGCTAGTGAGAGTATAAATCAGAAGCTATTTAGAGAGCAATTTGGTAATAACTATTAAAGTTGAAGATGTGCATAGCCCACAATTTGACAATTTCACTTCTAGGTTTATATCCTAGAGAAGCTCTCTCACATGGGCACAAGGAAATATGGTCTCTATTACAGCACTGTAAGTAACAACAAAAAATTGAAAACAACCTAAATGTCAATCAATATAGTAAAGAATTATCAAACTGTATACTCATACACTGAAATAATACAGTGGACAATTAAAAAAATAAATGAACTAGTTCTACATGTATTCACCTAGATATATCTTCAAAATGTAATGTGAAAATAATTACAAAAACATATTATAGTTTCAAACCATTTTAGGTACACTTTTACAAATACAAAAATTAATACTGAATATTTACACATATAATAAAAGAAACATACAGCAACACTACACACCAATTTTAAGATAGTGGTTACCTCTAGTGGAGGGTGAGTTGAAAGGAGATCAGTGTTAGTCATATCATTAATGCTTTATAGATACATCTTTTCTTTTTAAATTGAATCATGAATCAAATGTAGTAAAACATAGACATAGTTATTGGTCAACAGCTATCATTATTTTCTACTCTTTCTACTTGAACTTCATTATAATTAATCTTGCTAATTTATTACATGATAGAAATGATGTTACCAAATTGATTTCAGAGTAGAAATGCCATTTGCAGTCATATATATATATATATATATATATATATATATATATATATACTTAAATATGAGGTTTTGGTAATAAGTATAATTCCATTTGTCAGAGTATTAAAATGTATTGATCCAAAGATATGAGCTTTGAAATCAGACTGCCTTGATTCAGATGCTGGCTCTGGTATCTGTAGGCTGTATGGCCATAATAAGTAACTTAACCTTCTCTGTATCTCAATATCATCATCTGTAAAACAAGGATCACAATAACAGCACCTATCTTGTAGGGTTGTTATGATGATGTAATGAACTAATACATGGAAAATCACCTGGTATATCATGTTTGAAAAATGTTAGATATTATAATGTTCTGACAAAAAATAGTACTAACTATTCATCAAAGTTTATCCTGAGTTACCTTATTTATATGTCTACACTGGTCAAATGCATCAAATAATCATTCGTTGTTGTTTTTTAATTCTTTCCTTTGAGGACTAACCAATGAATAATCTCCAATTGTTAGAGTTTTTAGGGAACAGTTAATTTATTAGTACATTTAAATATAGCTCATCCTTATCACATAACAGATTACTTATGATCAGATCTATCTGATGATCTAAGGGCAGCCCTGTCTATCCAAATTTTTTTACCCAAATTTCATTCAAGTAGACATCAATTGTTTTGCACACTGTCATATGTATTGACAAGTTGTCCAACAATTTATCATCTTTCATATGTCTGAGTTAAATCTGCAGCTAGAATAATGAGAGGGGGGTGTGGGAGAGGAAATAGAGGGGATAAATGGTGATGGAAAAAATAAAATAAAATAAAACAGATGTGGGTGGGCATTTTTAAAGTTAATTTAGGATTTGAGATTGTGCATTCTTTTCTTTCTCTTTCTTTTTCAGTTTTCTCTTTTGTAAGAAGTCTTTGATAAGTTTCTCAGCAGAAATGACAATGTTAACTTACCATCCTGACTAAGGATTTATGGTGCGGATCCTACAGGTCATTAAAGCACGTTTAGCAGTGGGGTGTTTTTCTTTTCTTTCTTTTTCCTAGAGAGATTGAAATTTAATTGTTTCCTTGCTAGACAAATATGCTTTTGGATTGCCAGTAATGAAAAGGGCATACATATGTCAAAAGCATTGTAGCACAGTGGGATTATGTGCTAGGGTCCAGGGCAGGACAGACAAACAAGCAAAGCCTCAGATCAGTCAAACAGTTACCTCTTAATAAAATCTCAGATGACCAAATTTTGTTTTACCTTTGCCAATGCCTATCAAAAGTTCAAATGAAGTTTTGTTGCGTTAACTACTTACATTTCTCTTATTTCTTATTTTAACCATTTGTAAAAATAAAGGAATTTCACTAGATAAAATTAGAAATGCATTTAAAGGCAAGCCAATCTAAAATTAAAAAAAAAATGCATGCTGTATGCATGGCTTTCTTCCGATTAAAGCACCATTAATTGGGCATTAAATAGAAGCCTTAATTATGTTATGTGAAAAAACCTATACTTAAATATTCTCTTTTGGACATGGCAGTAATTAGTTTTCATGCTGTGTTTTATTGATAAATATGAAAGCCCCAAATTCATAATTTTGTCTTAATTTTCAAACCACATTAAGGGAAAATTGTCTTGGTTATTTCCATGCAGTAATAAAAAAATCACAAACTGCATAATCATTATTTTGAATACCAGGAGAATTATTTACAAGCTCTCCACTTATAAGTTATTTATTTTACATGAATTTTCCGTCATCAAGATCTTCAGGTGTATGTCTAACATACTGAGATTTTTTTAATTGCAGTATGTAGAGGATATACAATTTAAAGCAGAGGTAACAAACTGACAGCCCTTGAGCTAGATCCAGACCACAAATGGTTTGTTTGTGTGTTGTTGGGCTGTTTTGGATTGTTGTTGTTTTTTTTTTTTTTGTCTGCATAATGTAGCCCTTTTTTTTGCTTTTTATTGAATTAATTACCAACAGTTAAGAATTAGGTAAATTTCACATAAAAATCTGATTTCCTGTCTTCTCTTAAAAAGTCAGATCTTAATACTGGGCCTGCATTCCAATCAGCTGAGCCTAGTAATAGCTGCCACCTTTGGAAAGAATATATACTCTCTAATTCAGCAGAGTCTCGCCTCTACTCCCTAATGCTTATGTTCTTTCTTACACCTTCTGCGCCTTGACTCAGTAGGCATTAAAGTTTGTGACACTCCTATTTCTCTGTAGTTTCTGGGAATTAATAGGTACATATACTTTCAAAAACATTTCATGGTTTTCCTCAGATTACAGTAAATGTAAAAACTCATTATATATATATGTACACAAGTAATGTGTGTTATGATTAATCTAGAAATAAATATACACAGTTTTAAACTATGGTGTACTTAATTAAAAGTGAAAGGTTAACATTCATTTGCATAGCATTTCATTCAGAAAATAAAAATAAAATGTACTTTATTTTCAATGCCTAAATTCAATTTCATTTATATACAATAAAAAACACTTACTTTCAATATCCCAAATGTAAAACTCAAAACTCAATCCATTTAAATTTTTTTAATTAAAAAACATTCATTAATAAAATTTAATGGGTTTCAGTCTCTTCAGCAATGAAGTCACAGTCTAACAAAAAAGTTTGACACTTAAGGAGGCACATCCACTGCTTCAGGTCACTAGGGTATTATTTAGTGTGCATGATATTCAAGAGTAATATTTAAAACTAGAGGCCCGGCACACGGATTCGTGCACTGGTGTGGGGCATGGCCTGCAGGGATCAGCCCACTGTGGGAGCGCCACTCATTCTGGTCAGCGGAGCATCTGCTCCCACTGTGGGAGGGCACTGACCACCAGGGGGCAGCTCCTGCATTGAGCGTCTGCCCGTCTGCCCCCTGGTGGTCAGTGGGCATCATAATGACTGTTCGACTGGTCGTTGTGCCTTTCAGTTGCTGGGCTTTTATAGATATAGATATAGATATAGATATAGATATAGATATAGATATAGATAGATGATAGATAGATATAGATATAGATATAGATATAGATATAGATATAGACATAGACATAGTATAGATATAGATATAGATATAGATATAGATATAGATATAGATATAGATATAGATATAGATATAGATATAGATGATATAGATATAGATATAGACATAGTAATAGATATAGATATAGATATAGATGATAGAGATGAGATAGAGATAGAGATAAAGATGATAGAGATAGAGATAGAGATGATAGAGATAGAGATAGAGATAGAGATAGAGATAGAGATAGAGATAGAGATAGATAAAGATATATAGATATAGATAGATAGATAAATAGATAGATAGATAGATAGATAGATAGATAGATAGATGATAGATAGATGATAGATAGATAGATAGATAGATAGATAGATAGATAGATGATAGATAGATGATAGATGATAGATAGATAGATAGATAGATAGATAGATAGATAGATAGAATATATCCCAGATATTAGAAACACCGTCATAGCGATTTTCATTTTCCATGTTGAAAACTCAGGATAAATCACTTAGAGTGGTCCCAATCTCCCCTACAGACTAGAAGGAAAGGGAAAAGTCAACAAAGGGTGATTTAACCTGAGATGGTTGTTTGGAAGAGAAGAGGGAGCACTATTGCAGGCAATAGCAAAACCTACTTTAGTATCATGGGTTGCTCTCCTTCTCTTTTGCCTGTCTGAGTAACTGCCAGTTTTTCCCCATTACAACCTAAAAGATATAAAGCCTGAAGCAACATGCTATCTCTGATTTCAATTTAACTATAATTGTCATAGACATTTTAGGAAGTTTCAAGCATGAATCTTCTTAGATTTCCAAATACTTAAAGAATGTATTTTCACAAGAACAAAAATTTTAGAACTACTGACATGCCTACAAAATATATCTATGTCTAATGCTTAGAACTCCAAAAGATTAGAATTGTGGGTTTTTCCCCCCAAATTATTGCTGTAGCACACTTAATAACCTTTGCTGCCCTGCAAAAGTGAATGTACCTTCCTAAGCATTCAGAGTCATGGGGCAGGGTGGATGAATTATTTTCCCATTATTTTACATAGGTGTCAGAGACCCTCACTCAAACTCCATCAACTTTAAAGCCTTTCTCTAACTTCTTCAATTCCCAGGGAAGTTGCTTCTTGTGGCTGGAAGTCATCTCCCCACTACATGGTTCCGGTATCTACTCCCAGTTAACAGATATGAATGGTCACTAACTAACACGAGTGGAATCATGGGGACCCCAATGAACTAGAACCCTCAAATGTGCAGACTGGTTCTAATTAGCTATTTAGATTTCTTGTTTTATTATTAACAAATGGTTAAGCAAAATTCAATGTTTGCTGCTGAAATTTTTAAATGGCTCTACTTTCCTACCTTAGTAAGTATAGTACAGGTAACAAAATTATTGAAGTTGGGCTGAATCTGTACGGGTTCCAGGACATTCCCAGGAAGTTGATTGTTAAAAAAATAAATACATAAATACCTGTTAACAGCTTGTTTTCTTGTCATTTGCCTCTTCCTTCTAAAAGGAGAGTGTAGCAAAAAATAAATAAATAAAACTGGTTAATTGAGAGTTCTGGTTAATTAGCTTCCAATTAATCAAGGCTTTATTATATTTTACCAAAAAATCTTCTTAAAATCTGCAGAAATTTTAGATAAGTTACACACAATGAAACAGCAGCAGGGAAGAGCACAAGAAGGTAGGAAAGCCTGAATTGCTATTAGATAGTATTTTAGATATGTGGATAATGTTATTAAACTTCTGGTCTAATCCCCATTGAGTAAAGAATAATGTGAAATGTGATGTGGTTTAGGGCTTTTCCATATATGAAGGCAAGGAAATAAAGTTATAGATTTCTGTTGAAGAAAATGGCCTCGGGTCATAACAATTCCAAAAAGGCTTCAGCAATATTGTGTCTTTTCCCTTTCTCTCAAGAGCTTTCTCCCCATCCCATTGGGTATTCCAATACTTTTCAGGGAAAAATCCCCTTCCAGTTTTTTTACATTTTTTATTTGCCAACAGGATGGTGAAAATAAGCCAATATAAATGCTATGCCTTAATTTCCTAAACATGGAGCCATTAATCACTCAGCTCATTCTATAGTTATTTCTGTAGAAGCATGTAACTATCTTACATCTTCCCCCAAAAGGGTTACACATGCACATGTGCACACACACTAGCACACACTCACAAACATACAGTCATACACACATCCATACAAAATAAGTTAAACACATACAAAAGAAATCAATAAAAAACATAATTAGCTTAGTTAACAATATAACCATTCTTTCCAGTAGTATGTTTCCCAGTACTCCCATGCCCTTTAATGAAAACAATAAAATCTAAAATGCCATGCTAATAAAAAAATAACACTATAAGACTGTAACTTGGCTTTTTTGAGCCTTAGTGCACTTATTAGTACAGAAACAGGAACCTCTCTATAATACCAGTACAAATATATATGGGTGGTTCATCACCCCTTTATAATCTTTTCTTCTAATAGCCTTTTTGTTAAAAGTTTCCTTTCAGGTATTTTGTTTGTTTGTTTTTGAAAGGCAACTGCTTTCCTGCTTAAAGGTCTGTAGAAAGATTTCTAAATAAACCACAAATGCAAGCATATAGGGCTGCTGGGGAAAGATTAAGTTTAGGACTTTGAAATGACCAAGTATTGAAACATTCTTGCTAATAGTATCCAATAAATATGTGTTCATGAGTTAACTATTATTTAATTAAGGATTTAAAACTTTCTCAGGATTTTACCTTGACTTTTGACATTTTTTCATTTGTTTTATCAAATGTAAGATGTATTTTATAGTACTGTTTATAACTCTAACTCTAGAACTTCAGGGACTACATGTTAAATACACATAGTTTATTTTTGACATTCAAAATATAATATGACTTCTACACTTGTGAATTTGTTCCTTCTGTGATGTCAACTAATTTATTTTAGATTTTTTTATACTTTGCCAAATAATTAACATTTTGGTAATTTTTTAAAATATATTTTATTGATTTTTGACAGAGAGGAAGGGAGAGTGATAGAGAGATAGAAACATCAATGAGAGAGAAACATCGATCAGCTGCCTCCTGCACACCTCCCACTGGGGATGTGCCCACAACCAAGGTACATGCCCCTGACTGGAATCGAACCTGGGACCCTTCAGTCCACAAGCCGACGCTCCATCCACTGAGCAAAACCGGCCAGGGCACATTTTGGTAATTTTTACTGGACAAGCAGATGCTACAATTAATATCAGCTCAGTATAGAGCAGCTCTCATCTGAATTTCCTGGAGTTGGCCTAGAATGTTTTGTACCCCCTTAAATTCCTCTTTGTCTCCTGAAGTTACATTTTGCTGCCTCTCCCCACTTCTAAGTATGGATATGAAATTAAAGTGATGAACATAGGGCCTGAAATTTACTAACATTTATTTTTTTGTGGCTGAAATATATCTATTACCACCTTCTTACAAAGCGAATCACAAAAAAGGTTACATATATTCAAGAACAGTGGATCAAATACTATTCTCAAAATACCATGACAACCAATAGATTTATTACCAACAGAAGCCCTACAACAAATTGGGGTAAGTAGTTAGGGTCTCTACTCAGCTCACCTGCTCCAATAATCATTGCTGCACTACATTAGGATACTGGTTATCCTTATAATAGGGATACTTTCCCCCAACATACAGGATATACCTGGAAGGTAATTTGGCTGTGGCTGAGACCCAATGACTCAACCAGAGCAGGCTGTGTTTTAATTCTTCAAGATCATTTTAATCCTGTACCACTTATAAATGAATTTTCATACTTAGATTCTTTTAACTTGTAATGTGTGAATGCAAGGCCACAAAGTTAATGGCAATGGTTGTTACCCAGCATGCCCTTCTCTGATTGGAAGAAATTCAGCAGAAGAATCAGAGATATGAAATTTTTACATTTGAAACCTAAACTTAGACCATAAATCACATTTAACAATAAATAGCATTCAGACCACATGCCAAGAGAAAACAAAATATCACAGAGTAAGGAGTCCAGTTAAGAACTCACAGACTATGCCAGAACCGGTTTGGCTCAGTGGATAGAGCGTCGGCCTGCGGACTCAAGGGTCCCGGGTTCGATTCCGGTCAAGGGCATGTACCTTGGTTGCGGGCACATCCCCAGTGGGGGGCGTGCAGGAGGCAGCTGATCGATGTTTCTCTCTCATTGATGTTTCTAACTCTCTATCCCTCTCCTTCCTCTCTGTAAAAAAATCAATAAAATATATTTAAAAAAAAAAAAAAAAGAACTCACAGACTACTGTGCTGACGTCCCTCAGCTGGTGCATAGCCACAAGAGAGGACTGTGGTTTCCAAAACCAATGTTACTGTATTTCTTGCATTATTCCAGGACAAGTGTCTAGGCCATTTGTTTTAGATAAAGGGTCCTTTTGAATCCCTGAGTTCTGATTTTCTTTACTCATTAGTTTAATGAGTAAATATCAATCTATTAGCACTTACTAGGAGGGACTGTTCTAGGTGCTGGTGTTTATCAGTGTGCAAAACAGACTACCTCTCCAACATCTTGAAGATTATATCCTAGTTGGAGGGAGACAGTGTGGGAGCTGGTGAAGAGTGCAAGAAAGGAACAAAAAGTGACCCTGGCTGGCATTGCTCGGTGCTTAGAGCGTCAGCCCACGCACTGAAGGGTAGCGATTTTTATTCTGGTCAAGAGCACATACCTGGGTTACAGGTTCAAACCCACGTGCATGAGTCAACCAATCGATGTGTCTCTCTCACATTGATGTTTCTCTCTCCCCCTTTCTCCCTCCCTCACTTCCATTCTCTCTAAAATCAATGGGAAAATATCCTAGGGTGAGGATTAACAACAACAAAAAGTGAAAAGGAACAGAGTGATGGAGATACCGTTTCATATAGGGAAATCAGAAAGAGGTAAGAGACACCACTTAATTTTTGGTAATGAGATTTACAAAGAGTTTAACAATAGATATTTCTAAAAAGTACTAATGAAGCTAAGCTATCCACAACCATTTAGTAATAGCAAAAGCGTTGTCCTTTTAGTAACAATTTTAGCATTCTTTCTTTTCTATGAAATGTTATTCTTTGTTCAGATTGAAATTCACAATAAGGTGGTTTTTTGAAGCTGAGTACTTAATATTGGTAGAATAATTATGATATGTGTATAGATTAACTTTTTTTTCATTGTGAATGGAACAAAACAAGAAAGTCATGGTGGTATTTTAAGTGAACTCTAATCACTTATAGACATGGCACATTTTATTGCAAAATTTGGGATGGGCTTGTGTCACCATGACTTAAATTCAGACTTTCTTATCAGTGTATAAAATTCCCAACCACGATATCTGGCACTGAGATCTGTGAAAGCCTGGATCAGCTTTAGACCTATATGGGGGCCTCTGCTTGCATACCACATCTCTTCCATATCTATTTTGCTTATTAAATGGTGTAGTTTTTTAGACTCAAAAAAAAGAACTCACAGACTCATTGGATTTAAGTATTTTAGTCCTTTTGAAGATAAATTAAAAATTCACTATCAAATATCACATAGTAAGTCATATCTCTGAACTGAAGGTAACTAGAATGCTACTTTCATTAATTCTTCATGCAGGAGAGTTTACTCAAAACAGAGCATTTCAAAGCTATAGTCAACCTTTGAGATGGATTTCAAACTGTACTCTAAAGAACTTCAAGAAAGTGCTGATGGGTGGTAGAAGGAAAGACAAGAATGAGCTATTCTTTTTCATCCCTTTAATTAGTGAAGCTGTTCTTTTTCCTATGTGATGTATTGTCAGAACTGCTCTAGTTTACAACCCACCACCACCATTTCTCAGATGAGAAAAGTAGCCCCTCATATGTTCAAATGTTTGGCCAAGTTTAGTGTTCAGAAGTCTCCTTACACCTAATTTATGCTGCTGCCCCTGAATTTGTCGCCCTGCTTTTTCTACTGCATATTAGGGACCACTTTTTGAATCACCCCCAAAGATGATCATATTTGCTTTATCCTCATGGAAACATAATACGGTCAATAGGCATGGTACACATTTAGAAAGTAGAAGAGACAAGATCCATGGCTACCTTGATCTCTAGGCCATTGCTCTTTCTACATAACACTGCTTTCATTTATTTCATTTTTAATAAAATATAGTTGGCATAAAATAGTATATTAGTTTCAGGTGCACAACATAGTAATTCAACATTTAAATGCTTCTGATGTGATCTTTTAAAACAGAGGTTACAAACTGGCAAATAAGGCCTGCCAAATATAGCTTGGTCTGCCCAGAACTTTGAAAATCTGGAAATTTTACATAAAATCTGAATTCCTAAAAGAAAAAGAATATCTGAAAATATGGGTCCCACATATTTACTGGCTCAGCACAACTAGAGGAAGTAGAGGAGCAATGTTTACCCATAGACAGAATATACACTCTTCTGTTTCCTACAGATCCCATAATTTACTCTGATCTTATGCCTGACCCTCTAAATGAATTTATGTTATCTTCTTGGGTCTAGTAGGAATTTGAGTTTTATGACCATTATTTTAAAGTTTATGGGTATAATTTACTCAAATATTAGTCAATTTACCTGAAGAAACTTAAGCTATAAGTGCTAGATTGTTTACCTGAAAGGTCATATGCATTTTCTTTAATAGGAAAGACAAGCCTTTGATCCTTGAAGTAGATGCCACTTTACTATTATTATTTTTTTTTACCTACAGAAAAGCATCTAAAAAAATTGTGTTAGACGAAAACAGATTCAATACAAAATGAACTCTGATTACACTCAGAGAAACATTGTTATTCAATCAGCGTAGTAGCAATAAATTTAAGATACCAAAAGATTGAGCCCTAGCTGGTTTGACTCAGTGGCTAGAGTGTCAGCCTGCAGACTGAAGGTCTTGGGTTTGATTCCAGTCAAGGGCACATGCCCGGGTTGCAGGCTCAATCCCCAGTAGGGGGCATGCAGGAGGCAGCCGATCAATGATTCTCTCATCACTGATGTTTCTCTCTCTTTCTTTCCTTCTCTCTTCCTCTCTGAAATCAATAAAAATATATTTTTTTAAAAGTTTAAAAAATTGATAAAATGTTTCCTATGCTTTGATATATGTAAAAATTGTCAAGTGATTGTACACCTTAAATATATACAACTGTTATTTGTCAATTATACCTCCATAAAGGTGGAAAAAATGTTTCCTATGCTTTGAAATTAGAGTCAACTTTTAACCTGACATATACTGCTATATTTCAGGGACTACTAAGTTGGGCTTTAGTTGTTCCTTACACAAACTCTTCTTTTTAATCGTGTAATTTGTGTCTGTGGTCCAATACAATAAAGTGTTCATTTTGGGAACAAATATCTAATAAATATATAAGACATAAGTAAAGCAATGTCCTGCCCTCCCCCAACTTTACATGTAAAGGATAAATGGCCAGTAAACAGGTGTTAGTAAAACTGGGCTTAGGTTCTCTTTGGAGGTTTTAGTAAATCATGCTAACTGTGGCATTTCCACTGTTGGAGCTTTTAGGGAGCTTTCCCTACTCTTTGCTAATAATTTTATTCATTTTATATGTCACCTCTTGCTCCACAGCATGTTAGGAATCCTGGAATTTCTTCGATAAGCTCAGTATGTCAAAAGGAAATTAAAATATATTTCATTATAAAACTATAAAAATAAAGGCCAGGATATTTTAGGTCTATTTAAGTTTTCAGAGGGCATCCAAACAAACTATTGATCACTTAAGTCTTCAAAAGCATGATCTTTGGATTCAAGGCTCAAACAATTAAAACTATCATTTTCTTTCTTTTGGAAATTTATTTTTCCTAGAATTATTTGGGAATAACAAAAATTTTGGTTATATTAAATATCTGCTTCTTCTGAAAGACATTTGTGCATAAGCTTGATTATTTAAAAAGTCAGGGATATTTAAAGTCAGAGTCCAGAAAGAAATGTAACGGAAAATTAAAAATGGCATGGGGTGATAATAAAGATAAAGAAGACTATGGCAATTTTTACACTTGTTTTTAAAAGAGGGATATATATATATATATATATATATATATATATATATATATATATATAATTTAACATAGGCTGCCAATATAACCTAAAGAATGCAAGATTCTATGCCAATTATCTCTGACAGATGACCCTCTATACAAACAGTACTTTGTCAGTCCAGTCTGAGGAACCTCAGTGGTTCAATGATATTTCTCATATATCCTACAATAACAAAAAATCTCAGAGATAGGATTATGGTTCACAGCATCAAATGTATTTTTCAAGACAATGATCATAAAAAAATTAGAATAACTTGTTCTCACAATACAACAATAATTATTTTGTATGTACAATATGAATATAACTTTCAACAAGGATGAGGCCAATTAAATAGTCATATTATAAATCTATCCCAAATAGTTTTTTAATAATATCCTTCTACATATTCAAACTCACTAAATATCAGACACATAAGTAAACTCTGATTATTAGATAACCTACATGAAATAATTTATATTCTTTAAAGCTTTAAACATTAAAATCTCACAAAACCTTCATAAAAGTTAAATCACTTAATGCTGTGGGAATCTTTGGCCATAATATTTCTGTTGGAAATGTGTCTCGGTAACAGTTCTTCTATCCTCTTAGGTTTGGCCAAAGACACATGAGTTACCCTTTGACTCTTATCCTTTGATCTCTATGGGGGTGAGGAGTCTAGCCAGCCTTTTATAAGGGAATTTTTAAAACACTTATTACACTCCTTATATTTCAAGTCTTCCCATTGATGATCATGTCTTCCTGATATTTGCTCAGAATGACTCACAGAAACCACTAAGAAAATGTGCCAGATCAAATGAGTCATTTATGGTAGATATACATTAAAGCCCTTGAGGCAATGGGCACAATCGCTGCTTTATCAGCTTTTAGTTAGCTTTGGGTTTGATGGTTTGATATCACACTCAAGCGATAGGAAATTGGCCTACTTCCTAAATAGTATGCTGCTTATGTAGAGAACTTAGTGGCAGCTTCCAATTCTGAATGGCTGATTAAAACAGTGCTTCCTTCATAACATTTAAAACAATGTGTGAATATTTTATCTATTTACTTGTTTTAGATCTATCGCCCCTCCAAAAATTCAATCTCCATGAAAGAATAGGTTTAGATTTCTTGTTCACTGTTTCAATCCAAAACAGAGATGGCACAGAGTGGGTACTCAGTGAATATCTGTCAGATGAACTGACCATTAAATATGTGAAGGTACACTTCACTCGTTCATATGCATCACTTTTGAGTCTTCAAGTGCATTTACATATAACATATTTTCAGAACCTGTTTCTACTATGCAACACTGTTTTACATCATTGATGATGGTGCTTAGTTTATATAAAGACAGCCATGGTGTTTTGGAATCTGAGTAAACTTTCACTGGGTAGCTAAAGTTGATTAGAAACATTATAAGCCCAAACTTAGTTGATGGCATCAAATAAACTGAATTTCTGATAGATATAAAAATGTAGATCCATTATAAAATTATTCACGGAGAGAAAGAATATTCTAAAATTTATTTTAGATGGAGAACCAAGATGGTGGCATAGGTAAACACCTATACTTCCTGCCTCTCACAACCACATCAAAATTACAACTAAAAGGCAGAACAACTATCAAACAGAACTGCGGGAAAGCTGGCTGAGTGGAAGTTCCACAACTAGAGAGGTAAAGAAAGTGCATTGAGACTGGTAGGAGGTGTGGAGGCGCAGAAAGTGCTGGCACCTGGGTGTGCTGCTTTTTTAATTGGGAAGGAGATATAAGCTCCAGCTTGCTCTGAACTCCAGTTCCGGGTGACAATCTTGGGGACATCAACATATACGGGGAGAAACTGGACTATCTGGCATCAGGACAGGAATGTGAGGGTGGCTTTATTTCAGAGGTGTTTGCAGTGATCATTGTTCCTACAAGGGGATGTGGGGACGTGGGGGGACCTCTCCAGCGCAGGGCTGACTGGCAGCCATTGCTGTTTGCTCCTCCCTGGTGATTCCCTGAGACCCCACCCCACCCAATTTACAACCCCACCCAAGCTGTGTGCAGAGGCTTTTACATATAAATGGCCTGTCCTTTCTCAGCCTAAAACCTGTTAAACAGGCAGCAGCAGCAGCAACCTGCCTTGCTACACAGCTGGGCCTAGACTGGGCATTTCCAAACCCCATACAAAGAGGAGGAATCTGCAGATCTCTCTGTAGCTCCTGCTGGTTGGCCCCAGGCAGTGGCTGACTTTGTACCTCTTTGGAGATCCAAGAGCCAGTGTACCCAGTGGTCAGTGTGAGATCATACCAGATGACAACTCTTCACATCCATAAGAGACACACTCAAGGGGCAGACTCAATGAGCACCAAAGCCCCACTGAAACAAGTCCTGCCCCATAAGGGTGTCTTCTGCACAGCAGTTCTTCCAGTGTAGATACAGCTGGTCCTCACAACCAATTGGCCTGGAAGTCAATTCCTCCCACTGATACCAACAGCAATCAAGGCTTAATTATAGCAAGACTGTGCACACAGCCCACTAAGGGGTTCACCAAGAGTGTCCACCTCAGGTTACTGGGGAGACTGAGCCACTGGGCCCTATAGGACACCTACAACACAAGGCCACTCTATCAACTCAAGGAGACTTAGCAGCTACCCAATACATAGAAACAAACACAGGGAAGTAGCCAAAGTGCAGAGACAAAGAAACATGTCACAAATGAAAGAAATGGATGAAAGCAAAATACTGGATATAGAGTTCAAAACCACGGTTATAAGGTTACTCAAGAATCTTCTAGAAACCTCTGAGGAACTTAGTGAGACCTTCAAGGATCTTAGTGAGAATACCAAAAAAATGGAAAAGGACCAGTCAGAAATTAAGCATACACTGACTGAAATAAAGAATAATATACAGAGATTAAACAGTAGACTAGAGGATCCCAAGAATCAAGTCAAAGATATGAACTATGAGGAAGCAAAAAACACCCAACTGGAAAAGAAAAAAGAAAAAAGAACCCAAAAATATGAAGATAGTGTAAGGAGCCTCTGGGACAACTTCAAGCGTACCAACATCTGAATTATGGGGGTGCCAGAAGAAGAGAGAGAGCAAGATATTGAAAACCTATTTGAAGAAATAATGACAGAAAACTTCCCCTACCTGGTGAAAGAAATAGACTTACAAGTCCAGGAAGTGCAGAGAACCCCAAACAAAAGGAATCCAAAGAGGACCACACCAAGACACATCATAATTAAAATGCCAAGGGCAAAAGACAAAGAGAGCATCTTAAAAGCAGCAAGAGAAAAACAGTCAGTTACCTACAAGGGAGTACCCATATGACTATCAGCTGATTTCTCAACAGAAACTTTGCAGGCCAGAAGGGAGTGGCAAGAAATATTCAAAGTGATGAATAGCAAGAACCTCCAACCAAGATTACTTTACCCAGCAAAGCTATCATTCAGAATTGAAGGTCAGATAAAGAGCTTCACAGACAAGAAAAAGCTAACGGAGTTCATCACCACCAAACCAGTATTATATGAAATGCTGAAAGGTATCCTTTAAGAAGAGGAAGAAGAAGAAAAAGGTAAAGATAAAAATTATGAACAACAAATACATATGTATCAACAAGTGAATCTAAAAATCAAGTGAATAAAAAATCTGATGAACAGAATAAACTGGTGAATATAATAGAATCAGGAGCATGGAAAGGGAGTGGACTGACAATCCTTGGAGGAAAAGGGTTGTGGGGGGTGCGGAAAAAGATTGGACAAAGAGCTTACAACTATGGACGAGGACAGTGGGGTGGTGAGAGCCTGGGGTGGGGTGAGAACCAGGTGGAGGAGAGCTATGGCGGGAAAAAACAAAGGACCATCTGTAATAATCTGAACAATAAAGATTTTTTTAAAAAACTTTACCAAAAAATAATAAAAAATAATGTATTTTAATTATACCTTCCCTTTTTCTAACATTGGGCTTATTTGTTCAGTGAAGTTGGATGAGTAACACAGATCTGTAAGCACAACTCAGCTAAGCTGTTTCTAAGAAAATGAGTTCATTTGGCAATTGATCATTCTGGTAATCCTATCTGGTTTAGTCTAGCTGCATATGAAGACAATTAAGCAAGGTCAGAGCAAAGGAATCCTGGGCTGGACACACTCTCAATGTACTACTAAGAGGCAGGAGTGAGAATGAAGAGGATTATTTATTTGAAAGTCTATTAAATCCCTATCTTCATCCCTTGAGTTAATCCCTGACAAGGACTACTCTATTATTATAAATAAAATAGCATGTTTTTCAGCGATTAAGATACCAAAGGCAGATACTTAAAATTACAAATGATTACATTTTGAAACACTACATATAATGCATTTACATGTCCAAAATCTCATGTTAAATGATAACACCTTACTGTTACAGTTTTATACTAAACAGGGCATTTTTCTTTGTTAACTAATAAAGTACAACTATTTTGTGTACAAATGTAGGTTTGAAACACTGTACCACTTTCATAGAGAGACTTGGACTAAAACATTTTTAATCTGCTTCAGTGTTCTTCCACTTCTTGTTGTTTACAATATTTATCTATCCAAATATGACTGAATACCTATTTTCCTTGATGCCTTTTTTCCGTGATCATCTTGTCACTTTTATGACATGTAAAAAAACAACTTCTTTAAGAGTTAAAGGAAGCTCTTCAGACATCTATATATATAAAAGGCTAAGCAACCATCCAACCGGTTGGTAGGTATGATGCACACTGACCACCAGGGGGCAAACACTCAAAGCAGGAGCTGCTGAGCTGAGGTGACTTGGCAGCAGTGGTTCTCCGATGACACACCCTGGAACCAGAGAAGTGGGAGCCCGATTCCTCCTGGTACCATGCAATTCCACCTTTGGTCGTGGGTTATGTTGTTGCTGGGGCACTGTTGGCCCTGAATCTGGTTTACTGCACACTTGCATTTGCATTCCATACCCTGTACGACAGCAACTTTGCAGAGTGCCCTCTTGCACTCTGGGACCCCTTGGGGGGTGTTGGCAAGCCAGTTTTGGCCCAACCCGTACAGACCAGGCCGAGGGACCCCACCTGCCGGAGGGACCCCGCTCACTCCCCACATGCCCTTTCAACTGTGGCATCACCCCAGGTGTTGCAGGCCAGGGAGGGACCGCAGGAGGTTGGCTCCAGGGCGTGTCCAGCCTGTCTCTTCCAGTCCCACCCCACTGGCCACTTTCTAATTAATTTCCTTTCAATGTGTATGAATCTGTGCACCAGGTCACTAGTATATAAAATTGATATTAGCAGTTTGTATACTGATCCCATAGAGACATTTTTCTCCTCATTCTATCATAGCAGCATATTAATTCAACATTTATTCTACAAATACTTACTGATCTTCAACTATGTACAAAGGTTCTTTGCTATGAACCATGGAGAATACAAAGATCTTCAGGCAT
>NW_005871052.1:588643-591858 GCF_000147115.1 Myotis lucifugus
CCCCAGATTGATAGAGGATGAGGATCAAAGGATGGATATGTGCAACAGAAAGTATAAGCTAGCATTAGTATAATAAAGCTTAAATGGACATGGAAACAAAGTATAGCATGGAACAAAGGAAGAACTCTGAGCTTACGACTTTGTCCATGAAATGTTATTTTCCAAGTTCCATGAAACCCAAGTTATAAATGAATTTTCCAAGCAGTAACCTCTTCAGAAAAAGAAAAGAAAAAAACACCTGAATAAGGCATAAGGAGACTTGGGTATTAGTCCCGAACTACACAACCAATTAGCTGTGTGACCATGAGCAAATGACTTCCCCTCTCTAGATCCCCAGTACACTCGTTTGTAAAACAAGGATTGGATAAACTGACCTCTTCAATCCATGATGACTCAAATATCATATGGTTCTCTGGTTCCTAAATTGCCAACTACCTAGTAAAAAATACAGGTAGATTAAATTGAAATTCCTTTTGATAAATTTGTGGTTAGTGCAGCTTAGTTGCCATTCCTGAGGCGTACTCTTTTTCCATTGGTTTATAAATACTTATAGCAATGTCTGTCAGTGGTATTCAGCTAAGGGGCATATCCTTCCTATGTTTCAGAAAAGAACTTACCGAAAATTCTTCAGACATTTTACTTCACAGAGAAAACAGTAGGGCATTATTCTGTTTGCATGCTACAGAAAGATAGACTTAGAGTGCAGATGTTTGTTCCAGCAAGTTTCACTTCCATTGAAATGTATACCTCTTTTACAGCAATCTCTATTATAATAACAACAAATTTGACATTATCTATCTATATGTATATTGAAGTGAGTTTATTTCCAATTAAATCTTCCTTAACCTTGCTCTTTAAAGGTTACAGAAATTCAGGATTCTATCCTGTCTTCACAACTCATACTAAGGTCAATCTAATTCCCCTTTTCAAATGCTACATCCTTTTTTTAAAATATGGTACCTGGAACTAAACACAATATTCTAAGTGGGGTTATAGGAATGTTGTGGTCTCATCATAGATCCAGTAGATTTTTAGATCTTTCTTATAACATGTATGCAGGTAAAAATAAGCTGTCATTTGTCAAGAAAGTCACTGTTACTTTCATTTCTCCTTTGTGAAGTTAGTTTTATTTGGGGCTTTCTGATTGGAAAATTCCTATACATACAGAAAATGAATTATATAGTGTGCCTAACAGTTGCACAGAGAAAAACATGTCACTCCTGACCGATGTGTAACATCTCGCCATAGATAAAACTGAAAGGACATGAGTGTCCATTAGTTATCATTTAACATGCAAACATGGTAATGCTGGTCTCATAAAATGTGTTTACAAGTTTTTCTTCCTCTTCAATTTTTTGGAAGTGTTTGAGAAAGATTGTATTAAAATTCACCAGTGAATCCTTCTAGTCCTGGACCTTTATTTTTTGGGAGGTTTGTTATTACTGATTCAATCTCCTTACTAGTAATCACTCTATTCAAAATTTCTATTTCTTCATGATTCAGTCTTGGAATATTGTATATTTCTAGAAATTAAACAACTCGAAGTAAGAACCATAACTAATGGGTATCTCTTTGAAGTGTCTAGCAAAAGACAAGGTACAAAAAAGCACATATTTACAAAGTGGCTACAATGAACATTTAAAAGGGCTGTGAAGCTCTGCTGGCAGCAAAATCTCAGACATCTCTCATAGCAATATGTCTATTGATACATCTCCCAGGGCAAAGGAAACTGAGGAGAATATAAACAAATGGGACTACATCAAAATAAAAAGCTTCAGCACAACAAAACAAACCATCAACGAAATGAAAAGAGAGCCCACTGAATGGAAGAACATATTTGCCAGTGATACATCCCATAAGGGGGGTTAATTTCCAAACTATACAAGGAACTCATACAGCTTAACAAAAGGAAGACAAACAATCCAATTGAAAGTGTGCAAAGGACCTAAATAGGCATTTCTCCAAAGGGGACATACAGATGGTCAAGAGACATGGAAAAATGCTCAGTCACTTATCATCAGAGAGATGCAAATTAAAAGCATAATGAGGTATCAACTTACCCTTGTCAGAATGGCTACCATCAACAAATAACAAATGACAAATGCTGGCGAGAAGGTGGAGAAAAAGGGAACCCTAGTACACTGTTGGTGGGAATGCAGACTGGTGCAGCAACTATGGAAAACAGTATCAAGTTTCCTCAAAAAATTAAAAATGGAACTTCCATTTGATCCAGTGATCTCACTTCTAGAATATATCCTAAGAAACCAGAAACACCAATCAGAAAAAATGTATGCACCCCTATGTTCATAGCAGAGCCAATTACAATATTAATATTTGGAAAAAACCCAAGTGCCCATCAGCAGATGAATGAATAAAAAAGTTATAGTATATTTACACAATGGAATACTATGCAGCTGTAAAAAAGAAAGAACTCTTACCATTTGCAACAGCATGAGTGGACCTGGAAAATATTATGCTAAGCGAAAGATAAGTATCATATGATCTCACTCATATGTGGAATCTAATGAACAAAATAGATCCAGAGACATAGAAGCATGGAACAGACTGACAAATCTCAGAGGGAAGAAAGGGGCAATGGGGTGGATGGAGAGTGATTTACTGAGGAACTTACATGTATATATACATACTCTATGGACATAGACAATAGAGTGGTGAAGGCCTGGGAGGGGTAGGTGTGGGGTGGGGGGGTCAATTGGAAAAAAACAAACAAAGGGGACATCTGTAATACTTTCAACAATAAAGATTTTTTTTTTTAAAAAAAAAAAAGAACATTTCCTCCTCCAACTGAAATTTCCTTCCCTATGGATTATTGGGGTATTCCTTCTATAGTTTCTATAGTTAGTTTTTTGTTGTCTCAAAAGTGTTAAATATCATCCCACTTCAGGGTTTTTTCTCCAAGTTTTGGCCTTTGTCTCTTGATCCCAATCAAATAAAAGAATAAGTTCCCCTTGGTGGAAAATCAACATACTGACATTGTCTTAGATTTTAGGTGTCAATTTTAACATTTTAGCAAAACCAAACAGGCTCACCAACAAGTCTCTAAATAAAATTTCCAATGCATGGGTATCCAGGTGACTTATTCAAATTTAAATCTCTTAGCTAAGTTCACATCAAGGGTTATGATTAGCATTAAATGAGTGCCCATGAAGGCTGTTAGCTATTTGCATGACCTAATATATTTATTTGCTATTCTG
>NW_005871052.1:593755-594443 GCF_000147115.1 Myotis lucifugus
TCCATGCTGTTGCAAATGGTAAGAATTCCTTCAAAAAAGACAACGTAGTATTCCATTGTGCAGATGTACCACTCTCTTTTAATCCACTCATCTGCTGATGGGCACTTAGGCTGTTTCCAAATCTTAGCTATGGTAAATTGTGCTGCTATGAACATAGGGGTTTATATATCCTTTCTGATTGTTGTTTCTGTTTTCTTGGGATATATTCCTAGAAGTGGGGTTACTGGGTCAAATGGAAGTTCCATTTTTAGTTTTTTGAGGAAACTCCATACTGTTCTCCACAATAGCTGCAACAGCCTGCATTCCCACCAGCAGTGCATGAGGTTTCCTTTTTTTTCCGCATCCTCGCCAACAATTGTCATTTGTTGATTTGTTGATGATAGCCATTCTGACAGGTGTGATATGGTACCACATTGTCGTTTTGATTTGCATCTCTTTGGATGATTAGTGACTGAGCATGTTTTCATATGTCTCTTGGCCTTCCTTCTGTCTTCTTTTCAAAAATTATCTATTTAGGTCCATTGCCCATTTTTTTGATTGGATTGTTTATCTTTCCATTGTTAAGTTTGTATGAGTTCTCTTGTAAATGTTGGAAGAAAAAAAACCCTTATCAGTGATAACATTGGAAAAAATGTTTCTCTCATGCGTGGCCTTTCTTGTTGTTTTGTTAATGGCTTCCTTTTGCTGT
>NW_005871052.1:594846-595836 GCF_000147115.1 Myotis lucifugus
ATTTTTTGCCAGTGCCCTGTTTCCAACTCTGACCCGTTCTGGTCCAGACACTGCTGAATAGTGTGAAGTATGAATTGCACACATCAAGAATCATTTCATTCGGTATTTGTGCACCCTCAATTCGTCAACTGTTGTGCTTTGTACCATAAACTTTAACTTATTATGTATCCCCATAAAAAATTTAGTGGATATTTTCTTTTTGTTCAAAGTTTAGTCTGGCTGAAATTCCTATATAATGAAAGCCTAATATGGAAATAGCCTGAAAGCCAGAATGCAGGAGCTGCCCGCTGGTGGTAGTGTGCTCCCACAAGGGGAGCGCTGCTCAGCCAGAAGCCATGCTAACAGCTGGAGAGCCCAGCAGCAGTGGTGGGAGCCTCTCCTGCCACCTCTGCAGGCGGGCCGTAAGGAGCAAGGGGTCCCAGACTGCGAGAGCCCCAGACTGCAAGAGGGGGGTTCGGCCCTAAGGCAGCAGGTGGACATCCGTTGAGGGTTCTTGAACTGCGAGAGGGTCCAGCCCGGGCTGAGGGACCCCCCCCCCCCCCGCGTGCATAAATCTCGTGCACCAAGCCTTTAGTAAAGAAATATCAATTGAACTATCAGCTGTTAAAGTGTGTATGTATGTTTTGGGGACATCCTGTATTGGTCATATATTTGAGTTCAAATATTTTGTTTAGAAAATCATTTATAATTTGCTTGTGAAAAATTTTCATTACCAAAAAGATAAAGAGAGATTCAATCTCTTCTCAGGAAAGGATGGGAGATGCATTTTAATAAAAAAGCAATGTAAAGAGCTTTAGAGCTCAGAACAGTGGTTATGGGTGGATCCGAACTTCAACTCACTGCCTCCCGTGGATGCAACAATTCTACAATTACATCCTATCTAATAAGAGAGTAATATGCAAATTAACCCTCACTCCATCACAAAGATGGCAGCGGCCATGGAGCTGAAGCGAGCAGGAGGCTTGAGTTGCCCCAGTGAGGGAGGAAGCG
>NW_005871052.1:598612-600200 GCF_000147115.1 Myotis lucifugus
TATAATGGATGGAGCCTTGACTTGGGGTGGTGAACACACAATATGTGTACAGATGATGTGTTGTAGAATTGTACACCTGAAACCTGTATAGTATAATTTTGTTAACCAGTGTTACCTCAATAAATTCAATAAAAATATATTGAATTTTAAAAAGACAATGAGATATCACCTCATACATGTCAGAATGGCTATTATCAAAAAGAGAAGAAATAACAGGTGATGTGGAGAAAGGGAACCCTCATGCACTGTTGGTGGGATGTAAATTGGTACCGTCATGATGAAAACAGTATTGAAGAATCCTAAAAAACAATTTGAAAAGAACTACCATATGATACAGCAATTTCACTTCTGGGTAGATATACAAAGAAAACAAAAACACTAATTTGAAAAGATATATGTGTTCCTCTGTTCATTGCAGCATTATTTACAACTAGAGGCTCAGTACACAAAATTCATGCACTGGTAGGTTCTCTAGCGGCTGCCAGCTGCCAGCTGGGTTCTCCCTCCCTTCCCCTGGTTGCCTGCCTCTGCCGTCACCAGCCAGGGCCTCCCTCCCTTCCCCCAACTGCCTGCTGCCACCGCTGCTGTCCAGGGCCTCCCTCCCTTCCCCCGGCCAGCCCTGTCCCCTGGTCGAAATCCTGGACAACTCCCGTTCCAGGGGACAATTTGCATACTACACTTTTATTATATAGGATAGTCAAAGTATGAAAGCAACATAAGTGTCCATTTATAGATGAGTGTATAATGAAGTTTTGGTATATATACTGTGGGGATACACAGGGACTCAGTTCCCCTGCTAGGAACTGGACCTTCGTGGACTTCGGGTGTTAGACAGAGAAGACAGGAGAAGTCATAGGTGTATAGGAGAGAGTCTTTATTGCAGACCAAGTAGTCATTGGTAACAAGGAGCCATAAGACAAAACAGTTCTTCAAAGTAGCATTACAAAGTAGCCGCTCACTGGCTCAGCAAAGTAGCACAAAAAGCAGGCCTTGCTAATACAGTAGCAAACACAGGAGCCATACCAAGCAGCTGTGCACCAGCTGGTTAACAACACATCTTTATTCCAACTTAAAAAAAAGATGCTTCTTGCCAAATAGTGACATCAGTACTTGGGCTATAGAAAGGTACACCTGCACATTACGTACAGTACAATTGCTGTGTCCTTGCTTTTGCACCTGCTTATGGAAAATTGGCTTTGAGCATCCAGTGTAATCTGAACAGGGCCCCTCCACTTCAATTGGCCTTAAACATCCGGGGTACTCTGCACAGGGTTCCCACATATACACAATAGAATATTACTGTGCCATAAACACATTTTTTTCCATTTGCAACAACATGGATGGACCAGAAGGGAATTATGCTAAGTGAAATAAGTCAGAAGGAGAAAGACAAATACCATAAGAATTAACTTATGTGTAAAATCTAAAATCAAAAGAAACAAACAAATCAAACAGGCTCATAGATACAAAGAATAAAATGATGGTTTCCAAAGGAGATGGGCAAAGTAGAAGTGGATTAAGGGATACAAACTCCAATTATAAAATAAATATGATGTAAAGTACAACATAGGGAATCCTATCTAATAAA
>NW_005871052.1:601161-611397 GCF_000147115.1 Myotis lucifugus
AGGAGGAGCATCCTTGGGAAAGAGATCATTCTGCAGGGTGGCAATGATCATGATATTAAACTATCTGATTCTATATTAACCTATTAATGCGTATTGCACCTATAGCAGCAGAATACATATAGATGTATAACACATTGAACACCATTACATGGATACTATATCAACAATGAACATTTAATTAGAGAAAAACAATTTTAGAGAAACCACAAATCTAAAATGAACAAATGCATTAAATAATGCTCATTCAACAGGCAAAAGGGAGAGCGATAGAGAGTTAGAAACATCGATGGGAGAGAAACATCGATCAGCTGCCTCCTGCACACCTCCCACTGGGGATGTGCCTGCAACCAAGGTACATGCCCTTGACTGGAATTGAAGCTGGGACCTTTCAGTCCGCAGGCCGATGCCCTATCCACTGAGACAAACTGGTTAGGGCTACATCCCTTTTTTCAATGATGATAATTGTATTGATATTCACAAATAGAATCAATGTAAATTAAGTATAATAAAATTACCTGTAAGAAACTAAAGTTATTGTTTTTAGGTAAGCACACACAAGACAAAATGTATTGGACCTGTTTCTTCCTTTCTCTGATGGCACATTCTTTATCCACATATATGTACATTAACATGTCTCACTTTCTCCTGGCTATGCAACTATGCTTTGTGACACCAGCTCAACATTTTCAAATCTTATCTGAAAAATATTAAACATAACACTTCAATGATATTCTGCAGTCCTAGCTTCTAATCCAAGGAGTTCAAGGTTCTTTCCAACCTTCATTAATCTGATTGATACTAACACATAACAGATATAAACCAATTAAAACTGGCCTTCTATAGAAAGTGCATTAAGCTTCAGTCTTAACAGTACTTTCATAGCATACCTTTACCAGTCATTTGCAAAACTGAAACTATAATTATTTTCTTTTTTTCAACCAAGAATAATCAAAAGTGAACTGAAAGGAAGAAAGAACTCCTAAGAGGGACTTATTGCTACCAAACACCTAGGCATTCCTTCTGACTGAGACTCCCATGGTAAGTCTGTTCAATAGAATTTTCAGGAAGCCAAATGATAAGAGGGTAGAAAAAAGATTACCATTTATAAGGATAGGAGGGGCCTTTCCACAACTCCATAATTGCTACCCAGATCTGGTGTGTGTGTGTGTGTGTGTGTGTGTGTGTGTGTGTGTGTATTTGGGGAGGGGCTCAGAGGGGAAAATTTGAACAACACATTTCTGTCTCAACTAAATCATCTCTGACTAGAACTGTAAAAAAGCCCAACTAATCAGCGGAGTAAGTAACTGGAATAAAGAACACATAGAGAAACCTGGCTAGTAATATGGATCTTCTAAGGTGAATTTCTTCATCTCTTACAACTTGTTTGGAAGATAGAATTATTTCCAATGATATATTTTATATATAGAAATATTGATGTTAAGCAAATATTAACTTGAGTTTACTTAAATTATAATTTCACAAAACTCTGTAAGTATAAAACAGGGGGGTGGAGTAGGGGGGAGTTGATAGGGATGTTGAGGAAAGATAAAATAAGGTGTGTGAGGAGCAGAAGAGCAATCTATTAGCCAAGTGTCCTCACTGCTTCTAATCCCCTCACCACACACACACACACACACACACACACACACACACACCTAGTCTGCCCAGCAAACTCCTAATCATCTTTAAAATCTCATCGCAAGTATCACCTCCTCTGTACCTACAGGACTGACCTAAACCCTTTGTTTTGTACTGAAAAAAAGAAGATTGCTATCAATACTTTTGCCTGAAGGGTATGCAGAAAAAAATACATAGCAATACATAAACAGGATCTCCATTGTTATCCTTTCATCAATTCACTTGTTCAATCAAGCACACATTTGTGTAGCAATTCAATTTCACCCTTTGTTTGCAGGTGAAAGCAGGAATGAGTTAAAAAACATGGATGTAATACTAAAGCATTATCTTATTAAGACTTTGTGTTTGGGAATGCCATAAAAAGGCTTAGTTAAAATGGTATTAGTCTGTTCTAATTTATGTAAATATATGAAGACTGTCACATAATACAATTTCACTCAAAGGATAAGAGCATTACTTTTGACATGACCCTATAAGTTATACTGGATTCTATATGGAGAACACTTACCTATATGTTTCCTTAGAGAGAGCTAAGATTATTTCACATGTTTAAACATTTTGTGTCCAGTTTAAAGCTGTAAAGGGCAGGGAGCATTTTTTTTTGTTCTATGCCCTAAAAGTAAAACAAAGAACCAAATGCCAAATGATTTGTAATCCTGTTTGAACATAATAAAAATAATAAATTTGGGGTTTTACTAAATATGTATTTATTTATTAAACATAATAAAACAAGTTAATATAACTAAGATAAAACATAGAGGAAATCAACAAAGAGGACCACTCTTCAGCTTAGTTCCCATAGTTCATTATACTTTGGTTATGTTTCTAAAAATAATTATGGGGCATGAGATGCATGAGAACCATGATGAGAAGATTCACAGGAAAACAAAGATTACTGTAAAAATTCATCCCATTCAAACTTAATACCTTAATCTGAATTAAATCAATTTAATGCATAAGAATATTTAACTAGGGATCTCAGGAAAGTCAACTGGCTCTTTTCCATTTTATGAATTAACAGGACCAGACTTCAAAGCTAACTATAACAGAGCTGTGTCTATAATGACAAAAATATCAAACATGGAATTGCTTTTTATAATAACAAAGTCCAAATTCTCAGGTTCACAGAAACTAATATATCTTATGGTCACCTTATTAAGGAAGCATTTCTTTTATTCCACTTTGAAGAAGATCGTTTTATTTGATTTCACAAAATGAAAATGGTCCCTCCACCTCAAAAATATAAAATGTACTACAATTTTTCTTCTACCAAATTTAACAAACATGGATATTTATCAAATATGAATTTTGCAGCAGTAATGTATAGAGCTGCACAAATGATTCTATAAAAACATTAAATGCATTGATAATAGTACAGAAGTGGCATAAAAATGAAATACACTTTTGACTCTATTCCTATATATTAAAAGGCTAATATGCAAATCGACCAAAGGGCAGAATGACTGGTCGCTATGATGCGCACTGATCACCAGGGGGCAGACACTCAATTCAGGAGCTGCCCCCACTGGTCAGTGTGCTCCCACAGGGGGAGCACCGCTCAGCCAGAAACCAGGCTCACTGCTGGCAAGTGCAGCGGCGGTGTGGGAGTCTCTCCCGCCTCTGCGGCAGCACTAAGGATGTCCAACTGATGGAGAGCATGCCTAAGCCATCAGTCGGACATCCCCCAAGAGCTTCCAGACTGCTGAGGGACACCCCTCAAGTGCACGGATTTCGTGCAATGGGCCTCTAGTTACACTACCATTTTACAGGCAGGTCCAAGATACACTGCAAACAAAGGGTACATGTTTTTATAAACAAAAGGTCTCAAAAGAACATTTTAAGCAATTCAAATATCTTAGGATATTTAGCCTTAAGGAAAAATTCAAGCTGAGGATAAGGACACATTTGTAATATCTTAATCAATAAAGGGGAAAAAAACAACAAAATAATGGTTTGATGTATTTTTATTAATACCCAATAAATGCACTTCTAATACTCAAGACTAAAAGCCTTCACATCTTTAATTAATTAATTAATTAATTTTTAAAATATTTATTGAAAGTATTACATACGTCCCCTTTATTTCCCCACTGACCCCTTCCAGCCCGCCCCCACCTCCTGTCCCAGGCCATCACCACCCTATTATCTGTGACTATGGCTTAAGCATATATGCATGCAAGTTCCTTGGTTGATCTCTTCCTGCCCACCCCCATCTTCCCTCTGAGATTCCACAGTCTGTTCCCTGCTTCTATGTCTCTGGATCTATTTTGTTCATCAGTTTATTTTGTTCATTAGATTCCACATATGAGTGAGATCATGTGATACTTGTCGTTCTCTAACTAGCTTATTTTGCTTAACTTAATACTCTCCAGATCCTCCCATGTTGTCTCAAAGGTTAAGAGATCCTTCTTTTTCACTGCTGCATAGTATTCCATAGTGTAAATGTCCCACAGTTTTTTTATCCACTCATCTGCTGATGGGCACTTGGACTGTTTCCAGATCTTAGCTATTGTAAATTATGCTGCTATGAACATAGGGGTGCATACATTCTTTCTGATTAGTGTTTCTGGTTTCTTAGGCTATATTCCTAGAAATGGGATCACTGGGCCAAATGGCAGTTCCATATCTAAATTTTTGAGGAAAATTCATACTGTTTTCTTCAGTGGCTGTACCAGTCTGCATTCCCACCAGCAGTGTACTAGGGTTCCCTTCTCTCCACATCCTCACCAAGACTTGCCATTTGTTGATTTCTTGATGCTAGCCATTCTGACAAGTGTAAAGTGATACCTCATTGTGGTTTTACTTTGCATCTCTCTGATAATCAGTGACTGAGCATGTTTTCATGTCTCTTGGCCATCTGTATGTTCCCTTTGGAGAAGTGCCTATTTAGATCCTTTGTCCATTTTTTAATTGGACTACTTGTCTTCTTTTATTCAGTTGTATGAGTTTCATATATATTTTGAACATTAACCCTTTATCAGATGTATCATTGCCAAATATGTTCTCCCATGCAGTGGGTTCCCTTTCATTTTGTTGAAGTTTTCTTCTGCTGTTGTGCAGAAGCTTATAGACATATAGATATAGATAGATATAGATATGGATATAGATATAAATATATATATATAGATGATATATAGATATAGATATATAGATATAGATATAGATATAGATATAGATATATCTCCTATATAATGAAAGCCTAATATGCAAATCAACCAAACAGTGGAACCTATGAAATGACCAGTTGCTATGATGCGCACTGACCACCAGGGGGCAGGCACTCAACGCAGCCAAGGCGGGTGCAAGTGGGGGGCCCTGATCGCCTTGCAGGTTGCCCCGCAGAGGGAGGGACCCACAGTGGCTGCGGGGGGGTGGGGCCTGGCGAGTGGGCAGCACCAGATCAGCCAAGGTGGGTGCCAGTGGGCTCCCCCCTCCGATCGCCCTGCGGGTCCCTCTTCACATCAGTCCTGATCACCAGACATGCCTAGGGACCCTATCCATGCACGAATTGCGTTTATATATTCCCATTTGTTTATTTTCTCCTTACTTTCTTTTGCCCTAGGAGATGTATCCACAAACATTGCTACAAGAGATATCTGAGATTTTGCTGCCTATGGTTTCTTCTAGGACTTTTATGTTTTCATGGCTTACATTTAAGTATTTTATCCATTTTGAGTTTATTCTTAGGTATGGTGTAAGTTGGTGGTCTAGTTTCTGTCTTTCTTTTTTTCTTTTTTTCTTTTTTTTTTTTTTTGCATATTGCTCTCCAATTTTCCCAACACCTTTATTGAAGAGACTGTCTTGACTCCATTGTATGTTCTTGCCTCCTTTGTCAAATATTAATTGAGCACAATGGCTTGAGTCGATTTCTGCGGCTGTTCTGGGTCTTTTTTTTGTTTCATATAAATGTTTGGAGTATGAATTCTAGATCTGTTAAATGTGCCATTGGTAATTTAATAGGGATTGCATTGAATCTATAGATTGCTTTAGGTAGAATGTACATTTTAATGATGTTAATTCTACCAATCTCTGAACACAGTATATTCTTCCGCTTGTTTATGTCTTCCTCTCTCTTTTTTCGATGTTTTGTAGTTTTTTTAGTACAAGTATTTTACCTCCTTGAAAAACCTTCACATCTTAAATCAGTATCACAAAGTGTGGATCTACCATGTTAAGTAAATAATAATAATAATAATAATAATAATATCACTCATTAAGAAAGCATGTCAATTTTAACATTTCAAAATGATAAAGGGTCTAAGTAGGTTTGTTCCTAGATTCTGTCTATACATGAGATAGTCTTCAACTAAGTAAAAGACAGATGTTGGCACCCCGATTTTTAAACAGTGCTTCCACATTCGATGCCATGAACTTGATTATCTGTGGAAATATATTCGCATTCATTATAATAGGTGGTCTCATATGTGCATCTGCCTGGAGTGCCTTCCTAAATATATGTTCAAAAACTACCCATGTATTCATAAAAATGGTAGTTCAACAGGCTTATATATTAATCCCTAATATTTGGAAGAGAAAGATGAGGAGGAAAATAAGGAGACCATAAACAGAAAGCTCAAGTTGTAAATTTTTCCCTTAGAATAAACCATGTGATGGCAGGCAGGTGCAAGGGGTGGGGGGAGCATGCAGTACTAGTCTCTCAAAGTGTTTGATACTGATTCATAGAAAGAAACTTGTCTGTGTATTTGAATCAAAATGTTTATATCTCAGCTGCAAGAGCAATATTTTTGTTTCTTTAAAGATGATGGCGAGTCTTTACTTATTAAACTAATCGTATTTAGCAGATGGTCTAAGAAAAGTACTTTGAAAAAGTTTCCCAGAGGGTTATAAAAATGAACACTCTAAAACAGCTGGCAGCTGGTGCATGAAATCAATAATAAGAAAATGAGTTCTACTGTATCTTTGTTTTCGTTGTCTAGTTGAAGACTGCAAAGACAAGAGAAAGAGCCAGAGGGAATCAAATTGTGAGCTTTACAAATGGGATGAAAGGATTCTGTGTATCTAATTAGGAAGAGACAAACCTCCCAGAATGAGTGAATCATAAAACTAAAGAAATAGTATGTGTGTGCCCTTGTCTATATGTGTTTGCAAGGGTACCCACATGCTGAGTGGAGAAGAATAGGGAGATGAAGTTGTCCTTTCTGAATACTTCAACTACAATTTTGTGGGTGATTCATTGCTTATTTTATGGCCTCAGAAATTACAAATTATGCTTAATCACAGTAAAATACTTCAATGGACATAATAATCATTGCTAATGGAATAATGATTATTTGAATATTGATAATTTTCCCACACTTATTATTATTTTAAGCAATTTCAATAGTTAGAATTTCTTAAATTAAAAAATTACCAGTGAGCATAATAAGATCTTCAGAGACTGACTAGTAACTACTTCTACCAAAACAATAACTATCCAAAATTTTCTATTATTATTTTCACACTGATAATTCTTTATTATTTAAAGAAAATGGCAAATCCAGCTCTGTGTTTGAAATTATGAACAAGTTCTCCCTGAAAACATTATGTCTGAAGACATTAAAATGTGAAATAAAATAAAAGTATATTCATTTTGCCCTACTGGTGTGGCTTCATGGTTGAACATTGACCTATGAACCAGGAGGTCACAGCTTGATTCCTGATCAAGGCACACGCCAAGAATGCTGGCTCAATCCCCAGTAGGGGGCGTGCAGGGGGCAGCCAATCAATGATTCTCTCTCATCATTGATGTTTCTGTCTTTCTCCTTTTCCCTTCCTCTCTGAAATCAATAAAAATGTTTTTTAAAAATATGTATTCATTTATATAACTCTATGTTATACTGAAAAACTAATGATTACTTGTAAGGCACAGATACTATCCTGAATTGTAAAATGGAATAGTCTACATCCCCAGTAATTATATACAGTCAAATTTCTCCCATAAGTTTTCAGAGCTGAAACCAGCGCAAAAAATATTCAATAGGGAATCTAAAAGCTAATTAACTTTCACCAAGGGAAATATGTTATTTGAAAGGGGAAACGAGAACACTGTAAAGACATTACAAACTAAGGTTTCAGATATAGAGAAAAATAAGAGATTTGTAGTATAAAGATAGCACACCCTGTTCCAGCTCAAATAAGCTGTTTTATTTTACTGGGTTTTATCTTAAGTTGAAAGAAGTACATACCACTCCAACCTATGATGACTACTTTATTTTATAGAATTTCATCATTAAAAGCCAATAATAGTCTCAGCTGTAATTTATGTCATTTTTAGATGAAATGTAATGGATAGTTTTCTATGAACAGAGAGACTCTAAATTTGTCCTGAGATGTGGAACTGACACTTCCAGTGGGTATCAGGGGTAGGACAATGCAATTAAAATTAGATTTTTTGGTTTGGGCCAAGGAATGTTTACATAGTAAATAAAATTCTGGCCTTCAGTCTCCACAAGAAGGGAACCGGATGAATTTGTGCCGTGACTAGAGGTTGGGCAGATTTTTGCGCACTGCATACTAGTACTCAAATAAATATGTTTTACCATTACAGTAATTTTGACATATATTAGATTAAAAGAATGAGGAGTGTCTTCTTTGATGTTACTGGGTATTTGAGTTTCAAAGGTATCACAGTCTGGTGTGCATTTTAAAAAAATATAAACAATTTTTTCATATGTATATTGGCCATCTGACTGCCCTCCATGGAGAAGTGTCTATTCAGGTCCATTTTCCATTTTTTAATTGGGTTGTTTGTCTTCTTAGTGTTGACTTATATACTTTTTTATATATTTTGGAAATTAACTCCTTATCAGATCTATCATTGGCAAATATTTTCTCCCATTAAGTGGGTTCTCTTTTTGTTTTGTTGTTGCTTTCCTTTGCTGTGCAGCAGCTTTCCTGAAACACCAATCAGAAAGAATATATGCACCCCTATGTTCATTGCAACATTATTTACAATAGCCAAGATCTGGAAACAGCCCAAGATGAGTGGATAAAAAAGGCTGTGGTATATTTACACAACGGAATACTATGAGGCCATAAAAAAGAAGGAACTTTTAACCTTTAAAACAGCATGGATAAACCTGTAAAGTATTACGCTAAGTGAAATAGGCCAATCGGAGAAAGACAAATACCACATGATCTCACTTACATGTGCAACCTAATGGACAAAATAAACTGAACAACAAAATAGAAACAGAGGCATGGCTACATGGAGCAGACTGACCACTGTCAGAGGGGAGGTGGCTTGATGAAACAAGTTGAAGAGATTAGCTAAAGTACATATTCATATTCTATGGACAGGGACAATAGTGCTGTGATGGCCATAGGGAAGGGAGTGGGGGCTGGGTGGAGGTGGACAAAGACATGAAAAATGAGGACATCTGTACTAGTGTCAACAATACATTAAAAATAAAAATAATAAGTACTCATGACATACATGTGCTATCTGAATGATATATATAAAAACAAGATTTTTTCAGCAGCCCAATTTATCTTCTGTTATTCACATAGGTACTACATAATAAAACAGAACTATCATTTAAAAAATATTTTTCTGTTATCCAGAAATATTTTATTTCAATCATGTAATGTATGAAATTGTCAGCACTGAGCCTTATTTTTTCCTGTTCATTAAATAGGACTCTTGAAATAAGCTTCTGTAATGTTGTTTACAGCAAAGCTGTAAACTAAAATTCACTAGAATAATAGTTATAATACTGTCTCATTTCATAAGAGAAATGTCTGCATTCTTGGGTAAACAGGAAACTTGTATAAATCCAACTTTACCTTGTCAGGAAGTCAGTGTAACTTGAGGTTACATGGTCCATTACATTTTTCTCAGAAACTTGATTAATTTCTTAAATAATACTGAATATAACTTGAATAATACAAAAAATTGCCTTTACCTCTAGAAAGTGACAACTTTGATCCAAAATAATTTAATTTCTTCCTTCTGTTACTTAAATTATTGTTTTTCTCTTTTCCTTCTTTCTTTCCTTTATTCCTTGTTCCCTCCTTTCCTCTATTTTTCTTTCCATTATTTCCTTCCTTTCCTCTTTATTTTTTTCTTCTGCAACAATTTTAAAAACACAATCTAATCCTTGCCAAGAAATCTATCTATACATTTTAAAAGCTTACAATGTTACCTTCATGACTTTGTGTGTGACATAACAAGCTCACAGAGCTATTAAAATATAGTTTATTGGCTATGGAAAAAAGGTGTTACACATCAGCAACAATTCCCACGTTCTAAACCAGTAAGGATAAAGAAACCACAGCTGACACATCAACTTCATTGGGATAAGGACATTGATCCTCAGCAACCCCTGACTGGTTAAAGTTAAATTTAGCCTCTGAATTATTATGTTTTCAGAGAGAGGGAAGGGGAACTTTATAGGAAAATAGGGAATAGCTTGAAAGGCTTAATGATTTAAGATGAAAGGAAAAGTAATGTAATACTGCTCACTCATATAAGTCACTGGAATTCTGCTCAATAATTACTCTAGAGCAGTGGTTCTCAACCTTAGCTGCACATTAGAATCACCTGGGAATCTTTTTAAAATCCTGATGATTCTAATGTGCAGCCAAGGTTGAGAACCA
>NW_005871052.1:611497-643728 GCF_000147115.1 Myotis lucifugus
GGGGAGAAAAGAAGGGGACATATGTAATACTTTCACCATTAAAGATTTTTAAAATAAATAAATAAAATGCAAAATTCATTGAATATGGTTGAGTTTAATTAGGATTTATGGACCCAGAAATGAAAGCCTATAAAAGGGAGCTAAGCAGAGAGGAAGTTGGTGAATGTGTATGTGTGCATTCCCTTGAAACAATGAGAAAAGGAGGGGAAAGCCCTGAAGGTCAGGAAGGAGCCTTTGGACTTGTCACCACAAGTACTTGAACGTAGAAACAATATGATGAAATTATGTTCACACAAATGTATCTTTAAACAGGATTAGAAAGGAAAAATGAATGGACAGAAGCAATTATGATTAGCAATTGGTAAAAAAAAAAAGTTCCAGATATAAAGGGGGAAAAGCCTAAGTCATTATGAAAAGTAAGAAAATAAAACTAAAAGATCAGATTTCTCTAAGGTCCATTAATAGATGAACAGATAAAGATGTGATGTGTGCATTGGAATATTATGCAGCAATAAAAAAGAATGAAACCTTGCCATTTGCAACAACATAGATGGATCTAGAGCAGTGGTTCTCAACCTTGGCTGCACATTAGAATCACCTGGGAATCTTTTTAAAATCCTGATTTCTGGGCCTCATCCTTCGGAAATTCTGTTTCTTTGTTATGGGGTGGGGCCACAATGGCAGCAGCAGGCAAGCAAGCTACCAAGGACAGGGGTGTAAGAGTGAGCACCTCCTGCCAACCCAGAACCTCTTGGGTGGGGCCACAACATTAGTAACAAAGAAACAGAATTTCCGGAGGATGTGGCCCAGAAATCAGGATTTTAAAAAGATTCCCAGGTGATTCTAATGTACAGCCAAGGTTGAGAACCACTGCTCTAGAGGATATTATATTAAATGAAATGTCATACATAGAAGGAAAATACCATATGATGTCATTTATATGTGGAATCTAAAACAAAACAAAACAAAGGCACACTCAAAAACAGAGACCAGCCGAAACCGGTTTGGCTCAGTGGATAGAGCGTCGGCCTGCGGACTGAAAGGTCCCAGGTTCGATTCCGGTCAAGGGCATGTACCTGGGTTGCAGGCACATCCCCAGTAGGAGATGTGCAGGAGGCAGCTGATCGATGTTTCTCTCCCATCGATGTTTCTAACTCTCTATCTCTCTCCCTTCCTCTCTGTAAAAAATCAATAAAATATATTAAAAAATAATAATAATGAAATACATTTAAAAAATAAAAAAAATAAATAAATAACCAGAGACCAAAGGGATGGTTACTAAAAGGTAGGGGTGGTGAGATGGGTGAAAAAGGGAAGGGGAATATAGTCAACAATATTGTGGTAAGTTTTCACAGTGACAGATGATTGCTATAATTAGTGGGATGGTCACATAAAAATGTCGAATTATTATACTATACACACAAAACTAACCTAACCAATATAATATTGTATGCCAACTATACTTAAATAAAAGTTAAATTTAAAAAGATTCCCCTAAAACATATTGAAGAAAAAAAGTTGGCAGACCTTGTCGAATTTTACTGCTTGAGAATAAAGACAGGAGAGTAAAGATACTATTTCAACCTACAAAACAAAAAAAATTAATAATGTAGGGAAAATGGGAAAGGGGACCAAAGATAATCTCAATTTTCAATATGATGCAGATTTTAATATACATATATACTTCTGATTATCTTTTGAATGGGTTTATATCATTAAGACCTTGCTGTTTGTTGTTTCTTCCCAATATGTTCTTCTAATTCTAGAATTTTAAATAATAGTTATGAGTTTCCACTACCTATCTTCTACATAATAGATTACAGAACTTTTTAAAAATTATATCTTCAGAGGACATCAATATAATGAACAATATTTCACAAATAATTTCACTTGTTAAGCTTTGTGATGTACTCTCAATCTACAGCTAAATCTTTAAAGCCCATACCTATATTCTTGAAGTCTTTAACTCCAAACTATAATGCCTAACGTGCCAAGGGTATTATTGTCACCTTAGTTGTTTTACTTGACCTTTACTTGGACTACATTCTCTCTTTTCCTGTAGATGATAGGTGACTACAGCAAAATACTGCCTTTTAAAAAATGGATACTTCTTCCATTGGATATGATTAAAAGCTTCTATGGTTGGAATTTACTAGGCTCTAAGTCACGCTGCAGTTCCGGGCACAGATGATACAAATTGGAATTGAGGCTATAAACATACTCACACCAGCAGCTGCTAGGACTACGTCTCCTATTTCCAGGTCAACTACTCTTTTTAGAAACTTACTATCTGATGTACAAGAAAAAATGTCAAACAACTCCCCCCACAACTACTTTCAGTTAGTCATAAATTAAATAACCTTTCCAATAGAAGCAGACTTATTTTCCATTCAATATCGGATACTAGATTGATATTTACTTTCCTGGATAAAGAATAAGCCAGCAACCAAATCCAACAGTAGTCTAACGCATCCTAGGACTATCACCCAAGCCAAAAATGTTTGCTGGATAAAAGGTAAATAAATATAAAAAACAACACAAAAACAAACAATGTTTTTACTGATTTCTATAAACTGTGCAGGTGATAAGGTGACAAAAATATATCAAATCCGTTTTTAAAGGATTTTTAAACGGTTACAAAATTTGTTAAAGCACTTTACATAGCCAACAAGTTTTTTATTTAGCTTGCAGAAATCCCTGTGGAAAAAAATTGTAATGTTGCTCTATCAGGGCATTTCATTTCCTATTTTCTAGAGTTTCATTTAACCTCATGAAGGAAAGGAAAGCAGGTACACATAGTGGATCTGCATCATATTAGCATTTTTATAGAATCTTTCAGAAAAATTTTTAAAACTATTGCAGATCTTCAGACTCTTTCCTTCCCTTTTTCTTATTTCCTGGCAAACTTGCACCAAACCTAAGAGCACAGAATTTGAAGCCAGAATTAGGAACTGCATTCAGAAAATTCCACTACTCAATAGGCAGCAATTTGAGCAAGTAATTCACCCTTCTTGTGTCTCAGTTTCCTCAACTGTAAAATAGAAATAATGATCGCATTTATTTCATAAGGTTGTTCCTTCATCCAATGAGTTCAAAATAGATTCACATCCTCAGGTTAATGCTTAGCAAATAATTTACTAAGGGATGTAAGTGTCTGCTGTAATTATTCAGATAAACCAAGTCTCATTACAATAAGATTAAAGGGGATTTGTTTTATTTGCTATATGAGAATAAAAAGTCTATAAAATCTACTTGATTTACTAAATGAAACTTCAAAGTTTAAAAATCTGGGCCAGTGAATTCCCTTGCTCTGATTTCTTGTAAAACAATGTTATAAGGAATAACTTCTTGTTCCACCAGGCATTGTAATTGTTCTTTGAGAAATAGTACCAGACTTAAAGATATGTGTTGTTTCATATTATGCTAGTTAATAAAATTCATATTTATATTAATTTCAATTTAATTTTAAAATAATTATCAAAAGGCAATTTTCTATTGATATTAACCTTACAGAATTGTATATCTCATTATTTTCTCCCAAATAACTATTGCCCTTTGATCAGTATCAAGAAAAGAGTGGTATATAAAGGAATGTCAGGCTTCTTTGATTTAAGTCATAAAGGGCATTTTTTGTCTATGTTTAGACTTGTCCACTAGTTACTAATTCTCATTGTTAGCTTTCAGGCTCTCTTCACTACCACTCTGCTTCCAGTTCAGACTAAATGGCCACCCTTGCTACTGTTAAGAGTGTGAGAAGGTCAGGAAGGTCATTCCTTCCCATAGACTCACTGGAGAATTCACACAATGATGGGGAGTAAGCCTCCATTGCATTTTGCCTTCAATAAAATGCAGGCTTTCCATGACACAGCCTTTTGAAATTATCCAGCATGCTCACTGTTTTCTTAAGTGCACATGATTTTAAAATATGTAATTACTTCATCTTTTTAGTTTTATTCATTGCTAAATATAAATACTTCAAAAATTAGAGATAAAAAATATAAGAAGAAAAATTAAAAATATTAGAAATATAAGAAGAAAAATTAAAAATATTAGAAATCTACAACTGAGTCATTAAATCATAGAGTGGTTTATCTCTGGATTTTGACTATTCTGTTGCAAAAATGTTGATATAATATTAATTTATAAAGTACTAGTCATAACAACACATCAATGAAAAACTAATAAGCATAAATTACTTAAAGTTTGCTTAAAATGATACCATTAAACAAAATATAACACATGCACCAGCACATACATGCTTTTCTTAATCTTAATGTATTTTTCCTGTAATATAATCTTATAAATTTGATGGGATAAAACAAATAGGTTATATATGGTATGTTTCATTGATGGAATTATCTAAGTTGTCATTATGGAATTTTAGTCATCTACTCCTAAACACAAAAAACAAAAAACTATACAGAATTCAGATCTATATATTTTTTAAAAATCATTCAGTTCAGCATAATTGTTACTATCATAGCTAAACCTCTGACGATAACAGTTTTCTTAGGTACTTATATTTAGAGATGTTGGTGCTATGTGTCTATGTTAACATTTCCTTATAGAACTTAAACTGATTTTAATCAATTACCTTAATACACATATGCAAAATAGTTGCCAAAGACATATACAATAATCATTAATTTTCAGACTGACTAATTCTCATTTAGAAATTGAGTTCATTAGTAAAGTTGTAATTGCAATAAAAATTTGCCTCATTTTACTCTTTAGAGGTTAAAGTACTGAAATGCACTGCTAAATACTAGATCTAATCATACACAAATAAAATACCTGGTAGTCTGAGGCCATACCAACAATTATGATCTTTAGATGCAATTTATATTCTGGAAAGTATTTATTAACTGGACACCATTAATCTTGAAGAATCAAAGCATTTTCCAAATAAAATCACTTTATTTGTATAAAAACAATGGTGAGAAATAAATAGATCAGAGTACTAAGATCAGAGTACATATACCAAAATATCATAAATATTTTACCTACCACTTGTATGGTTTTCTAGTTATCAAACTCAGTAACTACATAGGCATACATTTAAAATAATTTATCAACATTTTCCATTGAAATTTTAGTTACCTTATTTTTCAGGCAAATGTAAGCTTTCGCTTAAGCTTAATTTTCAGGTTAAATAAGTGTTAAACAGAAAAAATATATATACATAATACATAAACACAGACAACAGTATGATGATAGCCTAAGCCTGCAGTGGTTGGCAAACTCGTCAACAGAGCCAAATATCAACAGTACAATGATTGAAATTTCTTTTGAGAGCCAATTTTTTTAAAGTTAAACTATATAGGTAGGTACATTGTTATTAACTTAATTAGGGTACTCCTAAGGCTTAGGAAGAGCCACACTCAAGGGGCCAAAGAGCCGCATGTGGCTTGCGAGCCACAGTTTGCCGACCATGGGCTAAGGGAAAGGGAGGGTGGGGGATGTGGAGGAGCAGCAAAGTGGGGGGAATGAGGATGAAAAGAGACTTCGCTTGCAGCAATGGGAACATGATGTAGTGTGCTAATAATGTTTTATTGACTTGTACACTTGAAACCTGTACCGTTTTGAGAACCAATGTTGCTTAAATAAATTCAATTAAATTTTTTCAAAGGGAGTCTTTATAAGCTCAGAGTGGAAATGTGTTTCAAAACCTCTTTTTTCCTGGTGGCTCAGGACCTACCGGTGCTTTGGAGAGCTCGTTCTGCACCTCTATCATCACTAATACAAGCACCTTCATGAATGAACGGATTACATCCTGGAATTGTGTTATGTCTCTACTCCTCCTTCCCCAAATCACACCCATCACACACATGGCAATTTGAAAGATCTGACACCTATTATAGTAAGATTTGAATATTAATCTATGATTTTTAACTGTGAGGGGAAGTAGACATTTGATAGTACAAAATTATGTACAATCAATAGAAGTGTTGATAGTCGCCATAATAATACCCTAATTGCACATTTTCCTGCCATTTACCCCTCATGTAAAAGTAGAGTGCAGATAAAAGCTACTATATGATAACAATGTCAACCTTGAAGACAGGCATCAGTCAGTGATAATTACACTGCAAACCGACTTGTTTCTGTTTTTTTATATATATTTTATTGATTTCAGAGAGGAAGGGAGAGGGAGAGAGAGATAGAAACATCAATGATGAGAGAGAATAATTGATTGGCTACATCTTGCACACCCCCTACTAGGGATAGAGCCTGCAATCCGGGCATGTGTCCTTGACCGGAATTGAACCCAGGATCCTTCAGTCTGCAGGCTGAGCTCTATCCACTGAGCCAAACCAGCTAGGGCCGTTTCTGGTTTGTTTTTGTTTTTGTTTCCTTCAGGGATTTACATTGTAATTTAAATTATGTAATATTCTTAAGCTAGAGATAATAAAAAGGTTCTATAAAAGGGCTCTTCTCTGCGACGTAATGCAAGTGACCTTGCTGTAATTTTAAAACCTAGCTGCCATCAAGCAGTACAATTAACTGCATTTGGTTCGTTTTTGTTGATGAACCTTACATTTACTGACAGCAACAGCCTTGCCTCTTGTAACTATCCTTTGCCTCTTGTTACTTGCTAAACCATTCATCCAATGATGTATGACAACAGAAACTGTTTGCATTGATTTGTGCAAACTCCATGTGAACAGACAGGCTTTGAAAGGAGATTTCTAAGTTCAGATACAATCCTGCTGTTTTATTTTGCACAATACGACCAATTGAATCATAATTCTGGAGTGAAAAATACACTTACCCTCAGAGTAACCATGAAATCATGGTTTTATAAGTAAAAAATCATGAGTAAATAGTATTCTAAATTTGAATGATCTCTGTACATTTGAAATCATGTTCTTCATAGATGTTCCAATCATGAACTAGAAATTAAATCCACATGGTCATGGTCTAATCAATCTAAATAATTCACCTCCAACCACTAAATTAACACTTTTACCTCAAGGGAGGGGTGCTTTCTGCTTGGGTATTTCTTAAGCTCCCATATGTTTATTGTCTAAAAGTATTGTAACAAGTCTGCTTACCTCACCAAAACATGTAAAGATATCCTTGATCAACTGCCATCCAGAGAAAACTCATATTAAACATCTTCATTGTCTAAAATTCAATTAGTTAAAATAATTAACACCATTTATTTAGTTACTAGAGGCCTGGTGAATGACATTCGTGCACTGGGAAGGCGGGTCCCTCAGTCCGGCCTGCACCCTCTCGCAGTCCGGGACCCCTTGGGGTCCTTAGCGCTGCCACAGAAGCGAGAGAGGCTCCTGCCACTGCAGCTGTGCTCCCCAGCCATGAGTCCAGCTTCTGGCTGAGCAGTGCTCCCCCTGTGGGAGCGCACTGACCACCAGGGGGTAACTCCTTCATTGAGCGTCTGCCTCCTGGTGGTCAGTGCGTGTCATAGCGACCTGTTGTTCTGCCATTTGGTCGATTTGCATATTAGCCTTTTATTATATAGGATATCCTGCCACTAAGAGAAAAATATGTTTAAATTATTAAGAAGTGTTATGGCAAAATTATTGTTTTGTAAAACATCACTAACTTTCAACCATATTCCAAGACACAGTAAGAGCACTCTATAGCTGGATCTGTATTGCTGTACAATAAAAATTGGTGAGTAGAATGATGATTCTGAGGCCTTAAGAGTTCAATCACCCAAATAATGTTATATTTATGTTTACTGTATCATGTTAGCTAAAACAAGCAATAAAATAGGCCAATATTATTTTTTAAAAGTTCAACAAGGATTGACAGTAGAGATATTTTAGTAACTTCACATAACTGGAAACTCCTTACCTGATCTTTCTAGTTAATAAAGATTTTTGATGTAAGCAAGTCCACATTCCACAAAAGAATTCTTATTTGGAACAAATAAGATATTGATTATCTAAAATCAGTCGTATACTCTGATAAGTCAATTCCTATGAGGGAAATAGCTAATCTAAACTGTATCAAGTTTGTTCTCTTTCTTAAAACAGATTAATAACAAGAATATTGAAGCAAATATTCTCCTTAATACATGGCACATGCCTGCTTATCAAAGTTCCATTTTTTTTTGCTCTTATCTGAGCAACCAATGACCACTATTTTAGTTGTGCTCTCACCAAACATGTACTTTTCTCTATTTTCCAAGAAAATCACTTCCAATCAGCTTTCAAACACTAGTCTCTAATAAAATCATCCCAAGAGTGTTCCAGAACAGAGGAATCCCACACCAACTACAACGCTATAAATATCCTGTAAACACTCAGATCAATGTCAACAGTGATTTGCAATAAATGAGTCCTAGTGAATTCTAATGGAGCTCCAAATCCCACTGGCTATTGATAGGCTATCATCAAATGAAAGTCCCTTAACATGATCTAAGATAATGTTATAGTTTCATTCTCCTTGAAGACAGCCTCTTTTTCTATTCTTTTTCTATACACAGTATTTACACAGACTTACACAACCCCTTCCCTACTCAACCACAACCAAGTCCAAATCTCACTAATATTCATATATAGCAAAGTCAGAGTTTTTTTAACTAAGAAAAAAAAATTCTTTGATTAATGTTGAGAGCTGCACCATGTTTAGACAGGGTCATGACCCTAGGCATCCATTTAATCAAATTTCTCTCCTGCCTGTCCCAGTGGAGCCATCACAAGAAGAAACTCTCTCAATGAAAAAGGGGGCAGAGGAGAAGGGGGGAGCGTTCTTCACATCTCACATTGTTTACATGCTGTTAAGTAATTATTTCACTCATCCACTCCCACTGGCCATCAACAGACAAGTCACCTCCTTGGAGACCCTGAAAAGCCTATTCAGTTGTATATAGCTCATTTTTTTTACCCCCTTCATAGTGTAGCTAACTTCTTAGTTTAAAGACTTCTTTGTGGATATTAAAATATACCTTGTCCATGCTAATGATCTCACTAATTATAAGTGTTTTTATCATATAGATGTTCTTGGTGTTTCTTTATGAATACCACTGTTTCTCAACTATGCTAAATAATTTCTGTATAATTTCTCCACCCCCATCACACCACTTCAATACTTCAAGATGAATACCCCTCCCCATCCATCCATACACAATAGACCTGTTTTTCTAAGGAATTGTGTCATTGTTTGAGTGGCCAAACAAGTTATTATTTTTCAGGAGTTTTCAATAACACTCTGATTTTTAATGCAGCTATTCTCAGGGCAAAGAGCAGAAATGAGGTAAGCAGATAATAAAGAATTACAGTCTGCCTTTATTTAATAGCTCTATCAGTCAGAGTAATAGAAATGGAGAAAATGGTAACCTATTCACCGAACCCGTCCTAATTGCTGTTCTAAAAAGCAAGAAAGGAAGTGGCAGCAAGGGAAAAAAAGTTTATATCTAATTGCAGTTCAAGAATTAAAGGCAAATGACTTGAAAGCTAAGTATAAGTAAACTCCTCCCGAAATTAAATGGAAACAGACTACAAAACACACTATGTTTAGAGACTGAAGAGATAGCTGAGCAGCAAAGGCCTCAAAATCAAAAGCCATTTTCCTTTCTGAATTTCTTTTTTATTCCCAACTTCAACTGGAGTAGACACATTCACACAGTTTTGTTTATCTTGGGAGATAAAGAGAAAAAAGGTAAAAGATTTTTCTGATTTAAAAAGACAAAGGTGCATGTGAGTTACTTTAATAGATTTCTTATAATTACTTGAAATTTTTATTTTAACTGAGCATTTTTCCTTATTTTACCTCCAATTTTCACTTTCTGGTTAATGGTCACCTATGAAAGTGAAATTATTCAAGGGAATGACTCCCAATGAGATAGTCTTAATAACATATTATATTATTAATAATCTCACAAGCGCAATACATGCTTCTCTCCAAAGAAGCTTAATGTACAGGATATAACTGGACCAGGATTTCTGCCCTTCAGTCCTTGTATAACATCCATTCCCAAAAGGAAAATACTACTTCATGCAGAGACAGATTAAAATGACAAAGTTAATATATCTGGACATGAATGATATTATTTTTGTTTTAATGCGTAGCTATTGTAAATATTTTCAATGTGGAAAGAAAAAAGAAGAAAATCTACTGAGAAATAAAGTCATGAAGGAGGAAGGAAGGAAAAAGTACTGTAAGAATGGAGAAAGGCAGTATATTATAAGGAAGATTGGAAAATGGAAAATGTAGAAAGGAAAGTAAAAAATACCGAAATGATCATTTAATGTGATTTTGTGCCAGTTATCCCTTATAGTCATGAAGATAAATGAATAAAAAAGAAAACTGAAGAGAATAGGCTTGATGCATCAGAAAGAATACTGAGCTAAGTTTCAAAAATCTAGGTTCTATTACTAAATATCTGAGCTACCAAAGGCAAGTCATTTCATTTTTCTAGATTTTGTTTCCTCATCTGTAAAACGAAATGTCAAACTAAATGATCTATGATGTCCCTTCTGTCTCTTAAATAGTAAATATTCTGAGATAACCAAAACCACTGAAAAGCTTTAATATTTGCATTACCGATTTTTTTCCTATCTTGTTTTTATACTCATGATAGTTTTATTATGTAACAGCAGCAGAGGAAAAATTAATTCATTCTTGACAACTTCACTACTATTTGATATTGTCACTTAGTAAATAACATTGATTCACCAAGAATTATGAATCAGTTGAAAATTAAATAGGAATATCAATCTAACATTTATTTTTCTCTCAAAGCCTAGGGTGAAAGACTGGTTGAAATGATATATAGGTCTTGGTGAAAAGGAAAACCAGAGGTGGGGAAATCACAAGACTCTGCAAGTGATTAGAAATAGGGTATTTATACTTAACATTTCCTTTACTTTTAAGTTTCACCATCCATGTTTAAAATGTTCAATATTTCTTAGTGACAACGAAAGGAATATTGGGCAGATGTCCTGGGTGAAGAGACAAAACAAAGATTTCCAGGTCTCTTACCCAGTTTGTATCTAATTGCAGAGAGCCCTAATTTTTAAAAGGCAATTGTTTAATTTTATCCCTCAGAGTGTTTATTTAAGTTCAAATATGTATTTTATTTTCATTCACTTACACGGATTTGAGTGTCTATCATGGTACCTGGCACACAGCCAACTCTTGAAAAATATATGTTAAATGAATGAATGATAGATGGATTGATCATTGTTTCCTTCACTTGGCTTCTTCACTATTCCCAAAAGCAGTGCTACTGGAATTGTTCTGAATACATCCAACCTGAAATTTATCTCTTTATTATCTAGAAAGTAAAAGTCCCTTAAGAAATACAATTTTAAAATCTAAACAAGTGCCAAAGAGTGCATAATTCCAGGGAGTGCCGTTCACATTGCATTTTGCATAAAGTGATCCCTGGAGAAGTTCAAAAGAGCAGTCTGACAAGGTGGGGAATTCAAATACTTCAAAAATAGCCATCCACATACAAGCACTAAATATATATTTTACATTTATTATTTAGTGAAATTCTCTAACTCTATAAGGCAGGTATTCTTAATACAAATAAAAAAATAAAAAATTGAGACAGAATAAAAATAATTTATCCAAAATCGCAGTGAGTGAATGTCTAAGCAAGGTTTAGAGCCAAATCTATCTACTTCAAAGCTTCCATTTTCCCACTATCCTGTAATTGTCTTTCTATCAGGCAAAACACTCTGATCACCTGTTTCAATTAAATAATTTACCTAAACACAACAATATTTTATTTATTTAAACCTAAGATTTTACCCAATCAGTTCAAAATAAGGACAATTCCACTGAGTTGAAAATGTTGTGTGAAAGATTTTACTTCTAGCTTCTAGTTGCAAATGACAAAATATTGATGAGTACTAAGTGACATCATTAAAAGGGCACAAGGTGATTGCATAACAACATTACAGTATCAAATGGCAACAATGAAAATTAAAATAATAAAAAATCAACAGTTATAAAAGATGACTTCATTAAAAATGAATTCAAAATTATTGTCCATGTAACTAAAATTTAATTTAATCTTCAATAAAAGCTGAGCCCCCAACATTAAATCACAATTCACTAAGAGGATTTTCAAGGACAGTCAGATAATACTTTACAGGTACACTTTTGAGTCATTCAACTTGACATTAAAATGGCATTGAAAGAACCTAGTTAATACATACTCCTTTCTCTCTCTCTAAGTCTCTATCTATCATCTATCTATCATGTATCTATCATATATCTATCTATTTATCTTCTCTCTTTCTTTGTTTCACCCATTTCTCTTCAAATTTTGGTGGAAGCTGTAGAATACTCAATTAAGCATGAGCTCTCTGGTCAGTGTCTAGAGTGCAGATAGCTAGTGTATATTGACATGAAAGCCATATGATTTAAATACCACATATTCATGTAGCAATATTGATATTATAAGAGCCTTTCATATACCATCAATCTTCCACCACATTTTTAAGTCAACATTGGAATATGTTAAAAAACAAAGCACACGACATCAAGTTGTACACCTTAAATATATGCAATTCCTATTTTTTAATTATACCTCAATAAAGCTTAAAAATAAAACACAAAGAAAAAATATATATAAAATAACAGCTAAAAGACCCACATTTAATTCTAACAACAATCCTAGAGGGCAGGCATCTTATTACTCCATTTACAAATGAGGAAACTGATATTTGAAAAGGTTAAATTACCTCCCAAATATCACAGGTAGTAATGGTATAATCTTTATTCAAATGTTGACAATGTTTTCTCCAGAGCTACATCCCAACACCCAAGGCACAAACAAGGGGCTAAAGCCCTGGCCCTTGGCCCAGGGGCAGCCATCAGGTACTTACGGCCACTTAGTTGTTTATAACTGAGGCATAAGAAAGTAATTTTCAAGGGAATACAACTTACCCCAGCCCTATTCTTTATGTAGTTTCACTACTTAGAATATGCTCTATTACAAAATATCTGCTTAGTAGATATCTGAAGCCTCCTGTGTGATGGCATATTAAGCTAAAATCAATGTTTTTAATCATTGTAACCATGTCTCTTTTTAAAATAAGTAAAATTACCTCTTACATTTTCTTATTTAGAATTAGGACATCTATAAGCTTTTAAAATAGATGAAATATATGCAAGGTTCATTCTATAAGTTGGGTTCTTAAAGAAAAATATATACACTATATTCACATTAGCATATATATATATATATATATATATATATATATGTGCTTAAATATAGTTAAATGAATGAGTGAGATGTTGGAGGCATTTGTAGAATCACAAAATCTCAGGGTAAAAGGGAACATTAAAAGTTGAAAGCAGCCCTGGCTGGTTTGGCTCACTGGATAGAGCATTGGCCTGGGGACTGAAGGGTCCCAGGTTCGATTCTGGTCAAGGGCATGTACCTTGGTTGCAGGCACATCCCCAGTGAGGGGTGTGCAGGAGGCAGCTGTTTGATGCTTCTCTCTCATTGATGTTTCTAACTCTCTATCCCTCTCCTCTCCCTTCCTCTCTGTAAAAAATCAATAAAATATATATTTTTTAAAAAGTTGAAAGCAAAAAATTAACAAACAAGAAAAGCAAAAAAACAACAACTCATAGACACAGACAACAGTATGGTGCTTACCAGAGGGAAGGGGTCTGAAGGGGTAGTAAAAGGTAAAGGGGACCAAATATATAATGAGGAAAAAGATTTGACTTTGGATGCTGGGCACACAATGCAATATACAGATGATGTATCATAGAATTGTACATTTGAAACCTATATTATCTTATTAACCAATGTAATCTCAATAAATTTAACAAGCATAAATAAAACTCTTTAAAAATGTCAGTATATACATATATTTAATCATGTTATATACCTTTAAAATATCACGTTGTGCAACCTAAATATTTGCAATTTTTATTTGTCAATCATACTTTAGTATAGCTGGGGAAGTAAGTCATCCAGCCTATTTTCTGCACAATTGATACTTTAGTGCTCTCTTAAGCACCTTAACAAGCGATGATCCAATCTCTGCTTGAACATCTTCACTGATGGTACTTGCACTATACACTTAAATTAGCTTATTCTACCTTTGGGCAACTCAGACTATTAAGTCCTATTTCACAGGTGAACCCAAATCTCTTTTCCTTCAGCGGTTCTCAACCTTCCTAATGCCGCGACCCTTTAATACAGTTCCTCATGTTGTGGTGACCCCCAACCATAAAATTATTTTCGTTGCTACTTCATAACTGTAATTTTGCTACTGTTATGAATTGTAATGTAAATATCTGATATGCAGGATGTATTTTCACTGTTCACGACCCACAGGTTGAGAACCGTAAGTTAACCCTCTATAGTCAACATAACAAATGTAATACATTGAAACAGAAAGTTTGGTGGGCAAGGAGTGAATACCAAAAAGAATAAGTCTCCTTTTGTAGGTCTCATAACCCAGATTAGTAAACCTTGAACTTGTCCAATTCTCACGTGAGAAAACTTTGGATCAATGAATAACTGTGCAAGATAATGGGACTACTTAGTATCAATAAAATAAGACTAGTATCCAGGTCTTCTAATTCCCATTCAATTGCTCTTTATAGTATACTGCCCTGTGATATCGTTAGTGGTTTAAGAACATAGACGCTGAAGTCAGCATGTCTGGGTTTAAATTTCACCTCTACAACAAACTAGTGTGTAACATGTGGCAAGTTAATTAGCCTCTCTGTGCCTCCGTTTCTTCATCTACAAAATGGAGGTAATTGTAGCACCTCCCTTATATGATTTTGGGTGGACTAAATGTGTTTGTGTATGTGATGTTCTTAAATCAGTGCCAAGAACATAGCAAACTTTACTCAGTAAATATTGGTGGTTATTTTTATCCTTAGTATCCTTTTCAAACTTGTAAAACACTGTCAATTCACAGCCATAATATCAATGAGTTCCTACAACTTTTTAGTCTCCCCTAAAACAGATTTGGCTCTAGATCATTCCTTCTCTCCATTGAGGGAAAAAAAAAAAACAAACAATATAAGCTTCCTGTTTAATATATATAGCTATTGTGTACTATAAGCATGTCAAACTCAAAGGCTAACATGGGCCAAATAAACAAGGTTTAAGGTTATGTGGGCCACAAAAAAATAAAGACTTCAATTTTCATAGAAACATAGGTTTATTTCGATAGAGACATGCTGAATACAAAGGGCTGAAATAAATAAGCAATCGTTAATATAAAATAATAGAACATTTTAATAAAAATTAATATTTTTCTTAAACATTAACTTACCAGACACTGAATAACTGCACAAATTAATAAGTGTAATGCAAATAAACCTATTTTTCTTGTTCTCCGAAAGTGAACTATTTCCTGTTGCACACACCAAACAAGTCAGTACAAGACTAATGACATGGCAATCAGCTGCTAAAATATTCGCTGCTAGTATTAGTGGAGAGAAATGGTGCGCCTGCACATAAGGCTTGTAAGGGAAATGAATGCAACACAATTATAGTAATCAGTCATTAGTGAAGATTGTAGTTTGTTATTAATAACTACGTATAACAGGATATTGTAAAAATGAAGTTACAAAATTTTTATTGAAATTTTTCTTACATACCATTATATTGGCTGGGCTGCAAAAATATTCACTGTAAGCCACATGCAGCCTGTGGGCCATGAGTTTGACATGCTTGGTGTATTACTTTCAAACTTGTCTTAAAGAAATCAGATCTTTAATAGTTTATTAATCTTATGGCCCAGTCAGTGACTTGTGTAAACATTGTGACTTTGGGTATCAAAGATAAAAACTTCCTCCCTAGCATACTCAGAACTTTTTCAGCACACCCAAGACAAATATAAAGAAAGAGTTGCAAGAAAATCTAAAAAGAAAGACTAAATCACCATTACAAAAGGTCCTTTCCAATCCCAGGAGAAAGTTTGTCAAAGCATACTATTAATTCTCTGTAATTTGGGTCAATGGAACAGTAGTCATCTAAACATGTGACAGACTTTCTATATAAACTAGAGACCAGGTGCACAAATTTGTGCACAGGTGGGGGCCGGCGAGCCCATCCAGATCAGAGTGGTGGGAGGGGGTGGGCGAACAGAGGTGGGGCTGTCCAGGGGGAGGGGCTGCAGGCCATTAGCTGGCTGGCCCTGGTGAAACTCCTGGTTTCACTCCCAGTGGAACTCCAGGTCGAGGGGACAATTTGCATATTAGTCTTTTATTATATAAGATAAATAGCAACCACCAAGTGCAAACTCATGGTCAGATCATTCCACAAATAAAATGATTTTAATCTACATATGGAGATGTCTATCCTTCATTAACTTAGATTAGTAGAAGGTTTGGCAGCAGAAGTAAGACGGATAGTAAATCTATTTTCTAGATTTACGCAAAGTTAGGAAATCAAAGGTTGTGTCCACAGCTATTTAATCTAAATACTAAAATTGTATTTTTGGCTATTTAAAAGTAATTACTGACATTATCATTCATTTTAAGATGTATTCTTAAAAAATTGTGCAAAATGTTTCACTAAACATAATGTGTTCTCCCAGAATGTGAAGAGGGTTATAGAGTTATAGAATAAAAGAAAAAAGTAAAACCAGGTTCTTTTCCTGTATTAATCTGAATGAATTAAGTAGAAGATATTTAAGCCATAAAAAACTTAAGACAAAAGACAAAACTTGGTGAAGTAATAAAGATGTTAACTACATAGCAACACTTGGGGAAGTGGTAATAACTAAGCCTCTATTTATTTTAAGGCTTTGTAAAACAGTAGAGGATAAAGAGGAGGGAAGAAAAATAAGTGGGACCACTTATTCTAACACTAGCCTCACATAAGTACAGACATGGCTTTTGAAAAATTTCAGAATCTTTCTTTGTCTAGGCCGTATTGGGAACAATTAACATAGTGCAGGTATACTGATAAAATAAAAATTCCAACCATGTAACAAAAATGCAGTTGACAACTTGTATATTATGCAATTATGACTGTCATTTATTACCGTTATTAATTTATTAGGATAATTGCAATTTTTTTCAATGTTATAATGTGATAATAAAGGACTTGTCATTACTGAGTTAACCTCTGAACATCTCTGACCTCAGGGAAAATAGTTGCAAGCTTTCAATACAAAATAGGCTGTCAGTTACCACAAAGACGTTTTGATGACTATATTATCTTGTAATTAAATGTCTCAACAAACTTCTGCTTTTGATTGACAGGTAGTTAAGACTATCATTGACCACAGGGCAGTTTCTTTATATTTCAAGAATAATATCTTTATAGTTCAAGAATATATTTTTAGCACAGAAGCAAGAAGATGAGGTTTTAAAAATTAAAATGCCTTCAATAACATATTTATTAATCTATATTTGTCACTGGTAAAAACAAAGAAAATTATGCTGCTATGTTTACCTGTTGCCCAAGTCATTGTGTTGCAGTAGAAATGTTAATAAATGTATATGATTTTTTGTTAACATTATGGGACATATCAAATAATTTCAGTGCTCTTCAATCCCATGTCCACATTTTCCGTGACTGAATTCATTAAGAGCCACCAGTAATAGATGCTTGCATGTGTTTTATGATAATTTTTCCTATTTAAATCTTGAATCTAATGTTAGATCAACATTTTAAGAACAGGATATATCATATATAACTTATACATTGTATTATTTCTCCTTCTTCCTGTTACCTTCCTTAATATTTGGATCACTAAAGGAATCCATTTCATATCACATTGCTCACAATATTGTCACTAACATTTCCATTGCTTCAGATTGAAATAAAACTTTTCTTGGATGAGGCTAAATATTTATTCCATTTTAATATTTTTTAAACCATAAGAATTGAATGAGCAGCAAGACTAGCAAAGAAGAATGTTCATATACCATATCCTAAGATTATAAATTATACAGGCAAATATTCAAGTATAAAGTCATTGAGAAGTTAAATTAAGATGAGCCATTTGGATTTATTTTGGTTATTTTTATTATACTGATAAAAATTTTAGTTTTAAAAACCCAGGATATTCATAAAGGAAACTTTTTAAAAAATAAGAATCTTTCATGATTAAAATAAAAGTAACATAAAATGAGAAATTCTACCAGTAATGCAAAATACTATTAAAACCCAACATTATCAGTACAGAATTAGAAATACCATTTTCTTAATCACCATAATGCAATTTTCTTTTACAAAGGAAAAGTTTATTTTACTATAGGAATTAAATTTAGTTCCTTTAAGTTTATTCATTAAGTGTTCTATCTGGGATGAATGTATATTAAAATATACAGAATGAGAATATCATTTTATGGAAAGGCTGCTCGCATGTAAATACATCCTTTCTCCAAATGTTGGAGGAAGACAAATGGGGAGAGGTGCTACAAATGAGCTCTAGATGGATGCATATTATTTGTGGAAAAAATTTGTTTCTTTATTTGAACAAGCTATGACATCTATTTCAACTTATGAAAAAACCTGATTTCTCAGAATGTGAAACAAATTTTTTAGAGGTCGTCACCCTTTCCCCCCACTATATGTAAAACCTAACCTAAAGGGACCATCATAATTCCCAGTTTTCCTGAATATTCCTTAGGTGATCGTATCTCAACATAGAAATCGTTGTGGGTTACAAAAATAAATTTTATGCCCAAATATATTCAACAAAGAAGTACTAAGCATCTACTTTGTGCTGAGCATTTTCATAGTCACAGCATAGCTGAACATAATCATTATATGCACATGTCATTGGAAAATTTTTGTAAAGCAGAAATAAACAAAAATCTCCATGTGTATGGTGGGGTGAGGTAGAGAGGTGAACTCCATTGCTATGTAACATAAGACTCATAATAAAACTGCTTCTTATTTATTATGGAAAGGTTGATTCAGAGCAACCTAATTATAAAATTCAAACAGCATTACCGATTCTCCTTAAAAAAAATAGACTGCATATTCAGGAAAAACAGTTGTGTAGCTTACAAAAAGTAAAGCTTAAGGTTACTAAAATACAAAGTGAGAAATTATTTTAAAAGAATGAAAGTTGTTGATACAGTAAAGAGGAACTTTCTAAACTCAATGTATCTCAGTTCTAAAGATACAAATGAAGAATAATGCAACTTGACAATGGACTAAACTAAGAGAATACATTGATGATTGCATTTCCTCTCAGCCAATTAAGAGGGTGGAGTGTACTTATCTTTCAACAGCACAGTTACACAGTCACAAAACTATTTTAAACTGAACTGTGTTTTTCCTGAAAATATTATCTAAATTAAGTAAATCTAGTTTAGATATCAAAGGTGCAGAAGCAAATATGAATTAACCAAGCAGCTCACCAGGTAAAATAATTGTTGCCATAATTTTGCAAGTTGCACCTGAAATTTGAAACCTTTTTCTATGACAATAATTCAGAGACAGTGAAGCAATTGATCAAATAAGGCCTTTTCCAAACTGGAAAAATGTTCTTTACAACAGCATTTTCAACAGGATTTAGAGACTTGAGGATGAATGTATCATCTGCAAAGAACTTGGTTTGTGGTTCTGTTTGATCACACCATTCCACATAGCTATACTGTCTTTCAGCTAAAAACCTAAGTAAGCTGCATAAAATGCACTCACATGGCTTATTTTATTATAAAACTTCATAAAGACATCAACAAAATCACTTGATCATTCACCTAAGAGGCCACAGTAAGATAGCATCATAGCAAACAAGAGAATCATGAGTGTTTTTCTCAAGTCTCTCTCTCTCTCTCTCTCTCTCTCTCTCTCTCTCTCTCTCTGTTAATTTTCAACCCCAATGATTATTTTTTTCCATTGATTTATAGAGAGGGATGGGGGATGGAGAGGGGAGAGAGAGAGAGAGAGAGAGAGAGAGAGAGAGAGAAAGAGAGAGAGAAGAGACACATTGATTAGTTTCCTCCCACACGGGCCCTGGCCAGGGCCAGGGATGGAACCTGCAATCCAGGTATGTGCCCTTGATTTGGAATTGAACCCAAGACCATTCAGTGCATGGGCTGACACTCTAACCACTTTGCAACACCAGCCAGCCAGGGTTTTCAAGCCTCTCTTTTAACTACAATATTCATATTAGTCAGATATTCTGAAAAAATAGGGTTCAAAGGGGAAACAAATAAAATATGCTGTTTTGTTAGATTGCAAATCAGCCTCAAACAAAAATTCTATGAAAGAGATATAAACTGGAAGTAGACCAAAAAGGTCAAAATAATGGTGGAAATTATGAAATCATATTATTTTTTAGACAGCCATTGTACCAGGCATTTCTATTTAATGATGCCGCAACACCCTACCACAGTCAAACTTTTTTAGAGCTCAGAAGGAAAATTCACACACACAATATGCACATGAGCCATATGTTATCCTCATGTTATAAAATGGATTAGCTATTATTTGAAAATCATTCATTTATGCAACATCATTTCAGTGATAGGCAGATGACAATAAGTTTCACTAGAGGCTCAATCCTGGATCACCTGTGAAACTATCTTGTAAAGTTTATAACTCATTCTTAGGGTACCTGTGCATCCCACAGTCCTTTGGTTTATGCCAGTAGTTCCAATGTAATAATTTTCAATAGTTCCCCCTTCCACCCTCAAACGTGTTCCGATTTGGAAGATAAATTATAGGTCTCCCTAGTAATATACCATTGACCTATATAAATACATAGAATTATATACTAGAGGAAATATCTTCACTTTCTTTCTTTGACCAGAGATTGATCTCTGACAGCAGAGCATGAAACATTTTCCAAGCCAATGAAATATGGTGTGACCACTGAGTATTATCACTCACAATTCAGCTACCACCAATTTCCCACACTTAGCCCCTGATTCACTTGTAGTAGAGTAATTTAACAGCCTCATACAATCTGACTGAATTCTAATAAATTCTCCTTTTGTCATTACTCTTGTCAGAAAGAGATTTCATTTGGAAGGCTTCAGAAAAGTTCTACATAAAATGAAAGCATGCAATCACAGGACCACCTATTCCTAGTACAACTAACCTCCTATGATAGAGTTGCTATTTGTGTCAGTGTTCAGGCAGCTGCTCACAGACCAATACAACTGACAAGTTAATATTTTACACCACAAAGCAGAAAGGCACTTGCTTTCCCTGGGCGGTGATATAGGTTGTATGAAATCATATTGGGAACCAGATGTGACCCATGGACTGAACTGTGTCTTGTTTGACCCTAGGTTGAAACTTTTTTTTTTCTTTAACCCTACAATATTCTGGAAATTGAGCTACTGATCACCTTATTATAAGGTTAGCAGATTGACACCTCGTGTGAGTAGAATTGTAGGGTTTTCATTGCCTTAACAACTCAGATTATGTTTCTGCATATGACTTTGAAGCCAGAGAAAGTATGTTTGTAAATGGGTGTGTATACACATGTGCTGCATCCGTTTCCTGGGTCATTACCTTCCAACAAGATACTGAGAGTAACACCTATTATTTTATCTTCTGTGAGCACTCTCTACAGATCCCCCACAACCTAAATTCTTAAGAATAACCCAGTATAATAAAATTACTAACCTCAGTAAAATGTAATAACTCCAGTATACTGTATATGTAATCAATTTCACCAGATCCCCTTTTTAATCAATGTGACATATATTTGTAAATCTAAAAATTCCCTTTTGAAATCAAAAGGATTCCATTTTTATTCAGTTTCTAGACAAACCAAAAAACGTATCACAAAGAGGATCTAATAACAAAAAGGTTAATAATAAAAGAGGCAGATTATCCTTCTGATAAATGCACAGAAAACACTGCCATTATTTTTACATATTATAGGTGAACTTGAACACATATGATGTACTAATAGTAAAAATTAAAATTAACTTATATTATTTAGGTAATACATTTGTCACAAATTATGTCAAATGTATCATGTATTAGGACATTTCACATATAACTCACAATGAATTTTTGTTTTAAAAATTATCTTGAATTATTATTCCATCCAACATTTTAATTAAAGGATTTTACATTAATATTAAACTATAATTAAAATTTAAGTCATTAAACATGAAATCATTTTTGCAAGGACAATATCAAAACATTGTCATGATATTAATGATTTGTAATAGAAAGTTAACTGAATTACAAAGAAGTTTTAAGTTACACAATAAAGTTTGTGGTATAAACCCTTTGTGGTATATCACTTCATTATATGTAAACCAGGAAGAAAAAAAATAGCAGATGCCATGCATTCTTCCTTATTCTGTCTGTTTAGTTCTTTAACCCTGACATGCAGGGAATACAGTCTCTAAAATATTCCAGTAGAAATGTGCAAAGTCAACTCATTGGTTTTACAATGTCCTCCTGTGCTGCTTTTAATACTCTGTACATGATTACCTCAAGTCGCAATTTTATAGTCATTGAAGATGATTTTCATATTTATTTTCTTTTGAGATGCCTTTCATTGTTTTTAATTCTTCTCCCAACACCCCCAGACTTTTCAACACTATATGTCTTCAGGACCTACATTGTTTAAAATGTTAACATGATTGAAAACTTAATGTGTCACTCATTCTAAATTAATCCTAAGACCATGTTACAAGTCAAGTTTGAAGAAAAAAATGGTGCCCCTAAATCTTTTTTGGCCAGTACATTCAGCCTGAGTGGTCAATTTTACAATCATTTCCATAAAGTTCTGGAACAGAGCCTGGATTGATATTGCTTCCCATCTTGTTCAAAATTACATCAGATAAAAGACAGAATACATCGGACTGCTTCTTTGTATAATATAGGTTTCTTCCATTTAGAAAAGTGCAATGATTCATCAGTAATTTAACCTATAGACATTTGAAGGTTGGAGAGTATCTCTAAGGGGCTGTTGACCTTCAGCAAGTGAAAGAACTGGAACTCCAGCCTCAGTCAATAGATATTTATCTTTCTGTTGGGACTATTACAACTGTGGAAGTAATGCTGACCTTGAGACTTCTAGCTCAGGATGCACACGAATAATGCTCCCTAAAGAAAAAATATAAAAATACTGAAATAGGATACCTAGAACTAAAATACACATTCTGTAAAGATCAAAAGAAAGTACTCTGAACATTAAAATCAATTCTGAAAGCAATAAGCATAATATTTCTGTGACCCACTGGGTTTCTCTTCAATATGAATCTGGTATAATCAATCCCATTAGACCAGAATCATATAATTTGGAAATACTAAGTATTTCTGATACTCCCAAAGGTTACTGATATCAAGAGCCTGGATTGTTTTCAGGTGAACTAATCTTATTTTATTTCCCAGAATGCCATAGATCTCTAAAAAAATCATCACATCCTTTATTGACTAAATTTATATAAAAACATGCTTTTATTTTTAATCTGGAGAAAATCTAACTAGTGATGTGCTAAAATTCTTTTTTTAGTAATTCTCATTTTATCTGATGGAATATTTGTTTTGAAGGAGACTTTTTGCCCCATATTAGCCATACTTTTCATTCTCATTAGGGACCAACAAGAATATGTGTATTCGTTCAGAACACTAACTAAAACATCACTTAATATATAACAATTTAATTGTACTAAATAAAGGCTGAAAAAATAAATCAAAATGTAACCAATAACCAATAAGTAATGAACATCCTAAGAATATTGGCTGGGCATCCTATTCAAATAAAGTAAGAGATTTCAAAAAAACACACAAAAAAATTGTCATTCTTTCATAAACACATAGGGAATTAATGTATAGGGCTCACTGAAAGTAAAAGTAGAGTAAGATCTTCTGAAAGATTGACATATCTATACATTGTTGTAAAAATCGTAAATAACTTTTTATTTCTACAGTTTTGCTTTCCTAATATACCCATATAGAAAACTGGAGCACTATGAAAAGATCTATGAATGGTAACAGAGACATGAATGCATTGTTTAAAAAAAATAAACCTCTCTATTATCAAATAATTGGTTTGTCTGTTGAGTGACATGAGGTCATCAGCATGCCCCCCATTTGAATATCATCTTTGTTACAGAGGGAGACAACCACTTAGAGAGAGGAAAGCTCTTTTCTAGTCCTGTCAGCATTAATAAACTTTAGTCCTCTCCACCCAAAAAAAAAAAATGATTGCACCAAAATCAACAGGTACATGAAACCAAGAGAGCCATAGACTTGCTGATATATTGATAAAAGCCACATTATCCAGTAAGATTCTTTCAGTATTTATAATGTTAAGGAAATATCCTATTTATTCAATAAAGGATTTCAACTAATCTTATGATATGGAATCATTAAGTAAATCTTTGTGGGGACTTTTATGTGCTGTACTAGAGGCCCGGTGCACAAAAATTTGTGCACTGGCGGGGGTGGGGGTGGGGGGGTGTCCCTCAGCCCCACTTGTGCCCTCTCACAATCTGGGACCCCTTGGGAGATAACCACCTGCTGGCTTAGGCCCACTCCCCAGGTGGCAGATGGCAGGCCGGATCCCTCGGTGCCAGCCCCACCTCCCCAGGTCACGCACACAGCAAGGCCGATCAGGGGGTTGGGGCACCGCCCCTGGTCACGCACACGGCAGGGCCGATCGGGGGTTGGGGCGCCGCCCCGGGTCGGGTCGCACATGGAATGCCCGGGCAGGCCGGCTGATCGCTGCTGCCCTGCCTGGCCGCTTCTGGTCGGGTCGCACACGGGACGCCCGGGCGAGCCGGCGCTGTCTCGCCCTGCCTGCAGTATGCAAATTAGCTGCCATCTTTGTTGGCGGTTAATTTGCATATTGTGCTGATTAGCCTATGGGAGGCATAGCGAAGGTACGGTCAATTACCATTTTTGTCTATTATTAGATAGGATACCACTTCACTTGAGTTGACTTCTGAATTCATACATACAATTCAACTCAACAATAATCTAAACCTAGTTGTTCTTCAATGGTGCTGATTTATATCATTTCACACTACATGAGAAATACCTAAAGATCTCTCCAACCTTTTTAATCATGTCCAATCTATTACAATCCAAATTGTCTTAGTAATGTTGACACAAAACTGTTTTCTTTATTTTTTGGTTGTTTTTCTATCTCTAAACTCTAGCTACTTTCAGAGAGTGAACACTACAGTAAATTAATAACATTCTTACCATTTACTCTTCAGTTCTCTCTGAATCTGAGTTAAATGTTATCTTGTATTTTTTCCCATTTTTCCCAAAATTCCCTATTTTTAAAAACAATATATTTACATAGTAAGCATTATTTTAAGAAGGATAATTGGAAACAGACCAAACCTTTTTATAAAACTATTTTAACAAAAGCATGATAAAATGTAAGGTAGCAGAATAAAATCTTGCATTAATATATACTGCTTCTGGGGAATATAATGAAAAGTTTAAAAATGTCTTGATTACATTAAAATCAAAGTGTATATTTTAGACTGCACATTTCTTACTGCTTCTAACATTGCCAAATTTATTTGGATTCCCATACTTCTCTCCGGCTAACCTATCTCTATTCATCTCTTATGGCTCGGCTTCTATACAATTCTAATTGTTAATAACAATTTCACTGAATAAACATATTTGAGGTTTTATTATGAGCAAAGCACTGTGATAGGCACTAGAGACAAATAAAATAATCGAAATATTGTGTTATGATATTCTGTGAACAGAAAAGGGAAAAAAGAAATCTAACCAGTGACTCATGGAAAGAGTAGCATTTGAATTAGGCTTAAAATCTTACAAGTAGAAATTTGAGAAGGTGGTGGGGCAGAGAACATTGTGGAGCTGAATTATAAAGCTGAAAGAACAGAATTAATATAGAGAGTCAAAGAAGTTACTTTTTGAAGTGTCTTTATAGAATTATCTTATGTCAGTCTCTCCCTGACCTCCTATAACTCTGGTTCTATATGGTATACAATTTTTCACTTCCTTATTGTAGAGCTCTCATTTATTCTTTTTTGTATGCCTTGACTCCAACAGGAGAATGTAAGCTATATAGTGCAAAAATATTGTATACTAGAGACCCAATGCATGAAATACGTGCAGGAGTAGGCCTTCCTTCCCCTGGCTGCTAGCACTGGCTTCCCTCTGGCACCCAGGATGCAGGCATCACTCACAGCCCTGGCTTCGTCAGGAAGGTTGTCCAGAAAGACATCTGGAAGATCGTCTGGTCTAATTATCATATTATTATAGATTATTATAGATTTCTAGTAAATTTCCCCTATAATATTTATTATAGAGTGGACACAATACATAACCAAGAAATAGTTCATTGATTGATTGATTCATATAGAATGTTTTATAAACATTTGCTTACATATTAATTTAATTTGATGCTTTTAAAAGAAATAAGACCTACTTATGTTGTTCCTTATAATACACAAATGAGTAAGATCATGTGATATTTATCTTTTTCTGACTGACTTATTTCACTTAGCATAATTCTCTCCAGTTTCATCCATGCTGTTGCAAATGGTAGGAGTTCCTTCCTTTTTACCACAGCATAGTATTCCATTGTATAAATGTGCCAAAGTTTTTTAATCCACTCATCTGCTGATGGGCACTTAGGCTGTTCCCAAATCTTAGCTATGGTAAATTGTGCTGCTATGAACATAGGGGTGTATATATTCTTTCTGATTGGTGTTTCTGTTTTCTTGGGATATATTCCTAGAAATGGGATCACTGGGTCAAATGGAAGATTCATTTTTAGTTTTTTGAAGAAATACCATACTGCTCTCCACAGTGGCTGCACCAGTCTGCAGTCCCACTAACAGTACACGAGGGATCCTTTTTCTACACATCCTCGCCAGCACTTGTCATTTGTTGATGATAGCCATTCTGACAGGTGTGAGATGGTATCTTGTTGTTTTTATTAAGGGGGAGAGATCAACCAAAGGACTTTTATGCATGCATATAAACATAAGTTATGGATGCAGACAACAGGAGGTGAGGGTGAAGGCAGGACTGGGGGGATGAGGGGACAATGGGGGGATAAGGACACATTTGTAATACCTTAATCAATAAAAGAAAAAAAAGAAAAAAATAAGACCTATCTCCCTTTTGGGGGGACCTATATGCAACCAAAAAGGATATCTGTATGATTTACACATTAAAAGTGAATAACAGATAAAGTCTGCACACTAGAAAATCAAATGGAAAACTGTATTGCAAATACTGTTGAGTCTACACCTTATTTTCCTATCATTCAAATATAATAATACATTTGGCAAGAGTGGCAATCAATGAATTAGAAGACAGTTTGCAAGAGAGGGAAAATGGCAGATTAATAGGCAGACCTGCCTTCCTCCTCCTCCAACTAGGACCACATTGGAAATACAACTAAAGTGGAGAAAATTCACCTAGAAATAATAACTGAAGTCAAGCTAAGGAGGAGACTTATATCAAGAAAGGACAGAAAACACCTGGAGATTAGTAGGAATGGCAAGGTCTCAATAGGACCTGACCCAAGTGAAATAACAACTGACCCCACAGAAATACAGAGAATCATTAAAAAATATTATGAGCAGCCCAGAGCCCATTTTGCTCAATGGATAGAGCATCAACCTGAGTACTGAAGGATACCGGGTTTGATTCTGGTCAAGGGCATATGCTAGGGTTGCGATCACTGGTAGGGGTCATGCAGGAGGCAGCCAATCAAGGATTCCCTCTCATCATTGATGTTTCTATCTCTTTCTCTTCCCCTCTCTTCCTCTCTGAAATCAATAAAAATATATTTTTAAAAAATACTATGAACAACTATATCCAACAAGATGGACAACCTGGATGAAATGGACATATTCCTAGAAAAATACAATCTTCCAAAACTCAATCAAGAAGAAGCAGAAAACTTAAATAGAACAATAACTACTGATGAAATTGAAGCAGTAATAATAATAATAATAATCTAATCTAATAAAAGACAAACATGGAAATTGACTGTACCTTCGCTACGTCTTAAGCCATGCCCACCAGCCAATCAGAGTGACTATATGCAAATTAACCCAACCAAGATAGCGGCCAGCAGCCATGGAGCTGAAGGGAGCAGGAGGCTTGGTTGCTCCCACTGATGGAGGAAGCCAAGCTTCCCAGCCGGCTCTGAGCTCCACTGAAGGCAACAAAGTTTCAATTATAGAAGGTAAATAAATCCCAGAATTAAAAAAAAAGAAAAAAAGGAGAGGCTGGGAGCTTCCGTCGCTGGGGGGCTTGGCCAGCCTGAAAATGGCCCTCAGCCCCTCACCCAGACTGGCCAGGAACCCCAGTGGGGACCCCCCACCCTAAAGGGGGTGTGGCCAGCTGCAAACAGCCATCAGCCCCTCACCCAGACTGACCAGGCACCCCAGTGGGGACCCCCACCCTGAAGAGGGTGTGACCAGCTGCAAACAGCCATCAGCCCCTCACCCAGGCTGGCCAGGCACCCCAGAGGGGACCCTCACCCTGAAGGGGGTGTGACCAGCCTGAAAACACCCATCAGCCCCTCACCCATGCTGGCCAAGCACCCCAGAGGGACCCCACCCTGATCCGGGACACCCTTCAGGGCAAACCAGTTGGCCCCCACCCGTGCACCAGGCCTCTATCCTATATAATAAAAAGGTAATATGCAAACTGACCCTAACAGCAGAAATACTGGGAATGACTGCTCACTATGACACACACTGACCACCACGGGGCAGACGCTCAATACAGGAGCTGCCCCCTGGTGGTCAGTGTGCTCCCACAGGGGGAGCTCTGCTCAGCCACAAGCCAGGCTGATGGCTGCCAGTACAGCGGTGATGGTAGGAGCCTCTCCTGCCTCCTCAGCAGTGCTAAGAATGTCCAACTACAGCTCAGGCCTGCTCCTCACTGGCAAGTGGACTTCATCGAGGGCTTCCGGGCTGCCAGAGTGATGTCTGACTGCCAGCTTAGGCCTAATTCCCCAGAGAGCGGGCCTAAACCAGCAGGTGGTCATCCCCCAAGAGGTCCCAGACTGCAAGAGGGCACAGGCCAGGCTGAGCAACCCCTCCGGGTACACAAATTTTTGTGCACCAGGCCTCTAGTAATAATAATAAACATCCAGCAAACAAAAACCCTGGTCTGGAGGGCTTACATCAGAGTTTTACCAAACATTCAGAAAACAAATAGCACCTATCTTCCTCAAACTATTCCAAAAAATCCAAGAGGAAGGAATACTTCCAAGCTCTTTTTACAAGGCTAGCGTTAGCCTAATTCCAAAACCAGAAAAAGACACTACAAAGAAAGAGGCAAATATCTTCGATGATATAGATGCTAAAATCCTCAACAAAATATTAGCAAATCAGTTCCAGAAATACATTAAAAAGGTCATACACAATGACAAAATGGGATATATTATGGGGATGCAATGCTGGTACAATATTTGCAAATCAATAAGTGTGATACATCACATAAACAGATTGCAAGACAAAAATCACATGATCATAGCAATTAATGAAGAAAAAGCATTTGACAAAATCCAAAAACCTTTCCTGATAAAAACTATCAGCAAAGTGGGAATAGAGGCATCATACCTCAACATAATAAAGGCCTTATATGACAAACATACAGGCAAAAATTAAACTCAATGAGCAAAATTTAAAGCCAGCCCAGCCAGCATGACTCAGTGGTTAAGCATCAACCTATAAACCAGGAGGTCACTGTTTAATTCCCTGTCAGGGCACATGCCTGGATTGTGGGCTCAATCCCCAGTGTGGAGCTTGCAGGAGGCAGCCAATCAATGTTTCGCTCTAATCATTGATGTTTCTATCTCTCCTTCTTCCTTCCTCTCTGACATCAATAAAATATACTTAAAAAAATACTAAAACCATTTTCCCTAAGAACAAGAACACAGGAATGTCTGCTTTCACCACTGTTATTTAATACTAGAAACCCGGTGCACAAAATTTGTGCACTGGGGGGGAGGGGTTCCTTCAGCCTAGCCTGTGCCCTCTCACAGTTTGGGAGCCCTTGGGTGATGTCCAACTGCTGCTGCTGTGCTCACCAACTGTGAGCCTGGCTACTGGCTGATTGGCACTCCCCCTGTTGGAGTGCACTGACCACCAGAGGGTAACTCCTGCTTTCAGCAGGATTGGCCTGAAACTGGCTCTGACATCCCCCGAGGGATCTCTATTGAGAGAGAAAGCAGGCCAGGCCAAGGGACCCTACTGGTGCACAATTGGGGCTGAGGAGGGACACAGGAGGTTGGCCAGCTGGAGAAGGGCCATGGGAGGGCTCCAGGGCATGTCCAGCCCGTCTTGCTCAGTCCCAATTGTCTGGACCCCAGCAGCAAGCTAACCTACCGGTCAGAGTGTCTGCCCCCTGGTGGTCAGTGCACGTCATTGTGAGCATTTGAGCGGCCTTACTATATCATTAGCATAGTACGTTTTGATTGGTTGAAGGGACAACTGGACGACTGGACACTTAGCATATTAGGCTTTTGTTATATAGCATAGTACTGGAAGTCCTAGCCACAATGATCAGACATGAAGAAAAAATAAATGACATCTAAATTGGAAAGGATGAACTAAAAATCTCATTATTTGCATATGACATGATATTGTACATAGAAAACCCTAAAGACTCCACCAAAAAACTACTAGACTTAATAAATGAATTTGGCAACGTAGCAGGATACAAAATTAACACCCAGAAATCTCTGGCATTTTTATCCACCAATAATGAATTCTTAGAAAGAGAAGCTATAAAAAAAAATTCACATTTATCATAGTAACAAAAATAATTAAGATACTTAGGAATAAACTTAACCAGAAAACTACAAGATGTTGAAAAAAGAGACAGAGAAAGATATGCACAAGTGGAAGAATATACCATATTCATGGATTAGTAGAATCAACATCATTAAAATGTCCATACTACCCAAAGCAATCTATAGATTCAATGCAATCCCTATTAAAAAACCAATGGCATAGTTCACAGATCTATAAAAAACACTTCAATATTTATATGGAAACAAAAAAGACCCCAAATAACCACAGAAATCTTGAGAAAAAAGAACAAAGTTGGAGGGATCAGAATACCAGATATCAAATTATACTACAAAGATACTGTACACAAAACAGACCGGTACTGCCACAAGAATAGGGATATAAACCAATGGAACAGAACCAAGAACCCAGAAATTGACCCAAGCCATTATACTCAATTAATATTTGACAAAGGAGGCAAGATCATACAATGGAGTCAAAACATTCTCTTCAATAAATGGGACTATCCAAAATAAAGAAACTAGACCACCAATTTACACCATACACAAGAATAAAATCAAAATGGATAAAAGATCTAAATGTAAGTCATGAAACCATAAAAATCTTAGAAGAAACCATAGCAGCAAAATACCAGACATCTCTTGTAGCAATATGTTTGCAGATACATCTCCTAGAAAAAATGTAAAGAAAACTAAGGAGAAAATTAACATATGGGACTATGTCAAAACAAAAAGCTTCTGCACAGCAAAGGAAATCATCAGCAAAGTGAAAAGACAGCCCACTGCATGGGAGAACATATTTGTCAATTATACATCATATAAAGGGTTAATATCTAAAATATATAAGGAATTTACAGAACTTAACAAGAGGAAGACAAACAATCTACACTAATAAAAGAGAAACATGCAAATTAACCATCACTCCACCACTCCACTACACCCACCAGCCAATCAGGAGGGAGTATGCAAATCAACCCAACTAAGATGGCAGCGGCCACGAAGCTGGAGCAAGCAGGAGGCTTGGGTTGCCCCTGGTGATAGAGGAATCCAAGCTTCCCACCTGCCCTGGCTGGCCCTGGGCTCCGTTCAAGGCTACAAAGTTTCAATTATAGAAGATAAATAAATCCCAGATACCTGCTTCCAGCCCGCCCTGGCCTCCACTCAAGGAGGCGCTGAAAAAAAAAGAAAAAAAGAAGAGGCTGGGAGCTTGGGTCGCCGGGTGGCATAGCCAGCCTGAAAACGGCCCTCAGCCCCTCACCCAGGCTGGCCAGGCACCCCTGTGGGACCCCACCCTGATCCGGGATACCCTTCAGGGCAAACCAGCTGGCCCCCACCCATGCACCAGGCCTCTATCTATAGTAATAAAAGGGTAATATGCTAATTGACTGGGACACCTTCAAGGAGACCTTCCAGATGTTCTGGACAAAACCAAGGTGGTAGGGCGGAGGTAGAGGCGGTTAAAGGCCAAGAGGGGAGGGCAGTTGTGGGTGATCAGGCCAAGATGGTATGGCAGTTGTGGGTGATCAGTTGATGGGGGGCAGGGCTGTTGGGGGGTAAGCAGACCAGCAGGGGGGCCAGTTGGGGGGCGAGCAAGGCCAT
>NW_005871052.1:643828-647672 GCF_000147115.1 Myotis lucifugus
TTAAAAATTGGAAAAAACTATAAGGCCTCTTAAATAATGCCCTAAATGTACTTTGAGTAGAAAGAGCTTGTTACCAAAGCAGGTTGACTGGATCAGATCTAAGTAGATGAGGGGTAAGTATACATAGACGTCATATTTATCAGACCGTTAGTAATGGAAATCTGGTGGCGTTTCAAGTGAGTTTCAAGCTTATGCACAAGTGAGAGAATGTATGAACTCCCCGTCTGCCCCCATTCAGCTGTCACTTGTACCCAATCTGAACTCATCGGGATTCACTCCCACTCGCTCCGGACCCCCAGGGTGCTTTTATTTTTAAGCAAGTCCATGATGTCATCAGTTGGGGGTGAGCAGGCCGGCACCCGGGGCACCATGGGTGGAGATCAGCACACTGGCACGGGGGGCAGTTGGGGGTGATCAGGCTGGCAGGGGGGCGTTTGGGGGCAAGCAGGCCAGCGGTGGGGGGCAGTTGGGAGTGAGCAGGCCGGCCAGAAGAGTGGTCAGGGGCAATCAGGCAGGCAGGCAGGCAGATGAGTGGTTAGGAGCCAGCAGTCCTGGATTGTGAGAGGGATGTCCGACTGCCGGTTTAGGCCTAATCCCTGTAAACCATCAGTAGGACATCTTTCGAGGGGTCCCAGATTGAAGAGGGTGCAGGCTGGGCTGAGGGACATTCCCCCTCCCCCGTGCATGAATTTGGTGCACTGGGCCACTAGTCCAATTATAAAATGGGCAAAGGACCTAAATAGACACTTCTCCAAAGTGGACATACAGAAGACCCAGAGGCATATAATAAAATGTTCAAAGTCACGAATCATCCAAGAGATGCAAATTAAAATAACAATGATGTATCACCTCACACTTGTCTGAATGGCTATCATGAACAAATCAACAAAGAATAAGTATTGGAGAGGATGTGGAGAAAAGGGAAACTTAGTACCATGCTGGTGGGAATGCAGACTGTGGAAAACAGTATGGAGTTTCCTCAAAAAATTAAGAATGGAACTGCCATTTGTCCCAGTGATCCCACTTCTAGGAATATATCCTAAGAAGACAGAAACACCAATCAGAAAGAATCCAGTATATGCACCTCTATGTTCATAGCAGCACAGTTTACAATAGTTAAGATTTGGAAACAGCAGATGAGTAGATAAAAAAAGCGGTGGTACATCTACACAATGGAATACTACACCGCTGAAAAAAAAAAGAAGGAACTCTTACCATTTGCAACAGCATGGATGAACTTGGATAGTATTATGCTAAGCGAAATAAGCCAGTCAGAGAAAGACAAATGTCACATGATCTCACTCATATGGGAAATCTGATGAACAAAATAAACTGATGAACAAAGTAGATCCACAGACATAGAAGCATGGAACAGACTGAGGGATTTCAGAGGGAAAGCAGGGGAGGGAGAGTGGCTGGAGAGTGATTTACTGGGGAGCTTATGTGCTTATATGTATAGTCCATGGGCACAGGCAATAAAGAGGTAAAGGCCTGGGAGGGGCGGGTGCTGGGTCAATGGGAAAAACAAACAAACAAAGTGGACATCTGTAATACTTTCAACAATAAAGAAAAAAAGAGTATAATTGAAAATAAATAAAAGCTCATGAGTTAGAACTACAGGGGATTTAACCTTGCAGTTTCACAGATAAAATGCTATATATTGTTGTACTATCAAACAAAATTGGGGTTTGAAACAACTCATTAAAGATGCAAATAAAGTAATAGGTGAGCTTATTTAACTCACCTGAGAAAACAAGATACAGAACATTCCCACACCAAATGTATGCACATATCTATTCGTTAGAATATTCTGTGATAACTGCCAGAAATGAGAAACTCAAGTTACTGAATGTACAGGAAAAAATGCCTTTTGTTTGTTTGTTTCTCTATTCTATGGGTTTTATTTTTGGGTATTTAGTATGAAAAAATATTCCAATAAAATAACTAATAATCAGTGTCCACAAAACTATAATCACTTCAGATGAAACTTTTAAAAACACATTTGACATTATTACCAATACTTTTGGAATGTAGTTTTTAGTCAGACTTACTAATGTTGAGCAGCTAGCATTAAAATCTTCAAGCTATTTTTTCCTCAACAGAAATAGAACTAATTTTGCTATTGTGCCTTTAAGAAAAATCGTATCCAAAATTTCTTTGATTTCCTTCTTTTTTTGGATGAGTATATTCCATTGTGTAAATGTACCACCCTTTTTTATCCACTCATCTACTGAGTGGATTAGTTTGGATAAGTTATATTCCCTCCTATAAGCTTGGGCTGCTTCCAAATAGTGGTTATTGTAAATAATGCTACAAGGAACATAGGGGTGCATATATTATTTCGAATTACTGTTTTGGGTTTCTTTAGATAAGTTCCCAGAAGTGGGAGTTCCATTTTTAATTTTTTGAGGAAACTCCATACTGTTTCACAGTGGCTTCACCAGTCTACATTCCCACCAGCAGTGCAGGAGGGTTCCCTTTTGTCCACATCCTCACCAACACTTGTTGTTTGTTAATTTATTAATGATAGCCATTCTGACAGGTAATATCTCATTGTGGCTTTAATTTGCGTTTCTCTGATGATTAGTAACATTGAGCATCTTATCATATAAGACTACACACTGAATGGGAGAACATATTTATACATGGTATGTCTGATAAGGATATAATATTCAAAATTTATAAAGAACTTATACAACTCAACACACACACACACACACACACACACACACACACAAAACAACAACAACAACAATCCAATTAAAAAATGGTCAAAGGACCTAAACATACAGATAACCCAAACATACTTTTTTGTTGTTGTTAATACTCACCTGAAGATATTTTTTCCATTTATTTTATTTTATTTATATAGAGTGGAAGAGGGGAGGGATGTAGGGAGGGAGGAAAAGAGAGAAAGAGGAGAGAGGAGAGAGAGAGAGAGAGAGAGAGAGAGAGAGAAGCATTGATATGAGAGAGACATATTAATTGGTTGCCTCCCCACATGCTCTGATCAGGGCTGCTTATGGAACCACTGAGCTACACCTGCCAAGGCCCAAAATATTGATTTCAGAGAGGAAGTGAGAGGGAGGGAGAGATAGAAATATAAATTATGAGAGAGAATCATTGTTTGGCTGCCTCCTGCACACCCCCTACTGGGAATTGAGCCAGCAGCCCAGGCATGTGCCCTTGACTGGAATCGAACCCAGGACCCTTCAGTCCACAGGCCAACGCTCTATCTACTGACCCATCCCAGGTAGGGCCCAAAATATACTTTTAATCTTAACTAGTTACAAATCTTTTAATAAAATATAAAAATATATTTTTGAGAATTTTGGCCTAGTCATTTGGTTATAGAGATAAAAAGTTTCTTTGAAAATATCAAAATTTTCATCATCACAAATGAATATGGTGAATTGACTAATATTATTTATATATATAGTCTTAAGTTGCAATAGATTTACATATGATTGCTTGTTTCTGTTTGAAACACATGATTTCTTTTTTTCTCCCAGCTTTATTGATATACAAAAAACTGCACATAATTAATGTACACAATTTGATAAGTTTGGACATATATATAAGCTTGTGCTCCTATCACTACATTCAAGGGAATAAACACATCTACCCATAACCTCCAAAAATCTCCTGTGTCCTTTTGTTGTTGTTTTTCAATAATTGCAATTTTAAGAAATGTCCTGTGAATTAAACTTTCATTAATTTAAAATGTCCTCTCCCAGGTGCAAAACAGTACATCAGATTTTATCTTTTATTTTTCTACAAACTTAGTAGTTTGTGGGTTTTTTTAAAAATCCTCACATGAATGTATGGTTGTTGTTTTTTTATT
>NW_005871052.1:647968-668127 GCF_000147115.1 Myotis lucifugus
CTTTTTAAAATCCTGATTTCTGGGCCTCAACCTCCGGAAATTCTGTTTGTTACTAATGTTGTGGCCCCACCCCTTAACAAAGAAACAGAATTTCCAGAGGATGAGACCCAGAAATCAGGATTTTAAAAAGATTCCCAGGTGATTCTAATGTGCAGCCAAGGTTGAGAACCACTGCTCTAGAAGAACCCAGTTTTTCAAGTTGCTTACAACATATAAATAAGAGAAATATTTCAAACACACACACACATACATATACATATATACATATATCTGTATATATACTAATATATATATTTAGAAAATAGTTTTGTTTCCGTGTGACTGAAATGCAAGAGAGAAGAAAATTATTTTGCTTTTTAAAATATCATTCAACCACTTAGGACATAAAATTACTCTGTGCCTTGTGTGTAACAAGCAATTGCCTCCTGAATTTTATATCCAAAATATGTGAAAGAGATGGAAGTTTGGGACAATGAGAGAAGAGAATAAAGCTTCCTTTATGCAAACCAAAAGAGCTGTACCTAATTGTTTTTCACATGCCTTAAAAAGGTCCTAGCCTGGGTTTCTACCTGATGTAAGCTTAATTTGGGCTTAGTGAGTAGTCATGGGTAGTAAGCTCTTAGATTCACACAGAGAATGAACAGCAAGGACAATGACATCCTGCTGGCAGCCTGGAAGGAAGCTAAACATTCTTATTCAATGACATACCCAAAGTCATGACACCATTTTTAGTAGCTTGAACAATCACACAAAAGGGATTTTTCTTTTACTCAGCTTAATTCTGACCTTTTATTTTTAAAAAAAGAAAAAAGGAAAACCTTAATTTTAACTTAGTAAAATGTGAGAAAAACATAGCAAGTTCCTAGAAATGTTTTTCCTGTTGTTAGTCTACTTTGTGGCTGCTATCTGAATACACAGACATGCTGTATTCAACCCAAATTATCCCAAAATTAAAATAATTAAGACAGAATGCTCCAACAATGCATATTCTTCTAACATCATTCTTTAAAGCTATTTTAGATAAGTGAGATAAAGCCCATTTTAAATGCATTGGCTACTTAAGTGTTAAAAATACCGTAAGCCCTTAAATGCAGCTTTCTAAATTGGCCCATTTATTATATTTAATCATCTTTCTGTAATCAGGAGCACTGAAGTACACAATCATAGTTGGTATTCTTTGATATGGTTCTTTTATTACTGTCCTTTTTTTAACATAATGTCCCTCAGCAGCTGGCCTATTATGATGATGCTTTTTTGCCTTGTTCTATAGTGATCTCTCTAGAAAATAATTAAAATGTACTTACCTTCCATTGCTTTGGCAGCAACTAAGGGTGTATATCTCTGCGAGGGGGTTGGGGGACAGTGCTAACGTGGAGAGGAGTTGGGGTTGTTTGTTTCTTTTATTTCTAAACAGTGACATATTGATGTTTTAGATAATAAATCATTCCAATTTGTCCATCCCTGCAAGCAATGGTTTTAATCTTCATTTACAACTTGCAAAGTCGTTTTGTTAGAAGCATTTGATAAAATACTCAATTACCAGTTTTTTACACTGTAGTTCAACTGCTGTGCTGATAAAAGTCTCCATTTCAGAAAATAAACTACAAATAATTCCTGAAGAAGAAATGTCAGAGGCAGTATACAATGAATGGACTTTTTTGAGAAAATTATTCCCTCACCAAAGTGACAGGGTTGTTCAATATTTATTTTGTTGAGAATGTCAATGGGGGGATAAAGACACAATTGTAATACCTTAATCAATAAAAAATTAAAAATAAATAAATATTGTTTGACACCTACTCCCTATAGTCAGCTACTCATCACATTGCAATTTTAAGTTATTTAAAAGTGATATTTAACTCTATGTCTAGTAAGAAAAAAGAAACTCATCTATAAACCAAGAAGAGAGTACACTGCTGAGTATGTAAATTATTTAAATAAATGGAAATGCAACGGATTCAGTTTTGTGGGTTTATATGAAAGGACATTTAAGTCTTGGCACCCTTTCTTGCCCTTAGCTTTCAAATGTTTATTTTTTAGATCATATTTGAAATCTTGCCAAGAATATCTGTCTGTTCATTCATTAAAGTGACTTTTTTGGCATTCTATTGTTGAAAATGACCACTTCACTTATTCTACTTCTTAAATTTTCCTCCATATGCATGCTCTTGGTGGTATTGCTCATTGGCTGAGAAGAAACAGCTCACAGAACATAAGGCTATAATAAACAAACTTATCGTAATGAAAAGGGGATTATTTTATTCAAGTTGAGAAGTTCTTATTAAGTCCTCAGGAAATGGGAATAGTTGTCATTTCAAGTATGGGTAACAATGCAATATACTCCATTAAACATTTTCCTCCAGAAATTCCTCTCCATCCTTCACTCCCATCAATCAGTTTTGATAATTTTATTCAGCAATATTGACTGTGAATTTTAAGTAGTCAGAGATGTCTTCAGTTGAAATAAAATCTTAATCCCTACCTCAATCTTTGGAAAGCATCAAGACTATAGAAAATGGTGCAAAAGAAAAGAAATAAGAACCATTAGCCAAGTAATAATACTCCATTGTATATATGTACCAGCACTTTAAAAAAGAATTAAATCTTAGCATTTGTGACAGTATAGATAGACCTAGAGGGTACTATACTAAGTGAAATAAGTCAGAGAAAAACAAACACATGATTTCACTTATTTGTGAAATTCAAAGAAAATAAACAAACAAAATAGAAAGAGACTGATGATAACCAGAGGGGAGAGGAGTTGGGGAATCGGGTAGAAAAGGTGAAGTACAGATTGGTATTTACATAATAATCATAGGAATATAAAGTATGACATAGGAACTATATAGTCAATAATATGTAATAATTATGTATAGTGCCAGGTGATTACTAGAAATATTGGGGAGAATATTTTGTAAACTATATGATTATCTAACCACTATGATGTACACCTGAAACTAATACAAAATGATATTGAATAGAAACTGCAATTTTTAAAAAAAAGGAAGAAAGAAACATTGCGGAAAAGGAACCAAATAATTCTTTTGTGAAATTTTCTGTTTCCTTTACCACCAATTGTTTTGATGCTATGGCTTTATTTTCCACTAAATCCCCCTGTATTGTCATTGGATTACCCCAGAGACTGAACACATGCCACGGATCTGTATGTTACCTCTCTAATGAAAACAAGATTTCTTTTGAGTGAAATCACAAGAAACTTCTGCAAGCAAGAAAAACACTGAGACATTACTGAGTAAAAAAAGTGATAACATTTAGCTATTTGGCTCTTAGAACTTTTCTGAAGTATATGGGAAGTACAAACAAGAGAAATAGCTGGAATTGAACCAACAAAGGGCAATGCAGAAAACAGAAGTAGCCATTTTTGTCTACTAAGTAAACCAGCTAAAATTATTGGAATCGTCATAGACACGTTAGATTGGGCAACATTAAGTAAGGGTGCAACCAATGTTGCTAAGAGTAAAGAATGAACACCCCAGGTTAGATCCTCCATTTTTACTTCTTGGGATATTTTTGGTACCTTTGCAAACACATTAACTCTTTTCCTTAACAAGAAACAGCATGATGTGAAAATAAAAAGTAAGTCTTCAGGGCCCACACTTGGATTTGAATACTCATAATTAGCCATGGAGCAAGCCACATAATCTATCAGAGGCTCATCTTTTTAATCTGCAAACCTGAATTAATAATACCTTATTGAGACATATGTCAAGATTAAATGAGATCTTTTGAGTATACATATTGAATAGATTATTCTATTAAATTAAATGCTGCCTGGTTTTGTTATTTTTTAAGCCACTAGAATTTCATTTCAAAAATTCTAATTCTTTCACAAAATGTTAACACTAGTGGTTTGAAAAAGTACATGTGTAATGCTAAGATTTCCAAAGTAGTTTACTTATTGGGAGAATAACTGAGTGGCTAAGATTTCCAAAGTAGTTTACTTATTGGGAGAATAACTCAGTGACTGTGAAAGCATTCCACAGTTCTTGCTGATCAATAATGTGTTTTACATCTGTAACTTCACATGGGAGAGGGTCTTGAGAATATCAGATTTGTAGGGCATGATGTCCTTTTCAAGAACAAAACAAGGTCAATCTTGAGCATTAAGTGAAGCATTCTCCACAATAATACAGCTCCAATTTAAAAGGAGAAAAATAAGGTCAGTTTGAAGACCATAAGCTACTCCAGGAATATCATCATAACATTAAGTTTTATCTGGTTTAAACTGCATAATCATAAGGTTTAGTATTACAAAGAGAGATATATACAGAATGTTTCAATCTTAAATAGATCTTTATTAAAATATGTTGAAAAATTTAAGTAGATAAATTTAAAACTGACCTATGTCCACTATAAAATTAAGATATGTTTTTTTCATAATGTGACATAATATATTTCAACCCTTCAGATATTTCAATATTTCAAATTTAAATAAGCAAAAAATCTTTTTTACTGTAATCTATATTTAACTTTGAATCAATATGACCAAGAATATGAAATACATGGATGGGTAAGAAGAGTCCCAGGCAGTTCCTCTTAAAGGGCCCATGCACTAACTAACACAGACTCACTCCTTCTAAGTTCCAGTGCAGGTGCAGCAGATTGAAAGTCACAAGAGGCATATGAGGAGGGACTGAATTATCCAGAATTAGCGCCAGAGTTGAGGGGGTGGCAGCTTTTTCCCAGACAGAAGTGCTGGAAGAGACCATTGTTCCCTTAATGAGCCTTTCCCCAACAGATCCCAAGCCAGGCACCATATCTGAGGCTCTAACAACCTGACTCACACTGTTTGCCCCACCTTAGAGATATCCCTGAGGCTCTGCCCCACCCAACTTCCAGGTCCTCTAAAACTGTTTTCAGTGGCTTTTGCATACAAATAGCCTGTCTTGGCTCATGCTTCCTTCAAATTTTCCTAAAATCTCTCAAACAAGCAGCATCTGGCCTCATCAAGCTCTGTACTATCACTAGGTGGTATCAGGCCCAGCACTAGCTACAGCCAGCATTGGTTCCCAGCATGGCCTCACCTTAGCACCTCCAAGCCCAGCACAAGTACCAGCCATAGGCAGGTCACTTTGTAACTCCTGCTGGGTAGCTCCTGACAGAATATAGGCAGTGGCTAAATTGGCCTGCACCTCCTCGGAGTCCTCAGAGACAGTGCACACAGTGGACAGCTTCAGACCACATTGAAGCACTACCCAACCATATCCACAAGTGACACACTCAAGAGGCAGATTCAGGGGGCACCAGAGCCCTGCTGAAATAAGTACTGCTATGTAGGGTGACCCTCTGAACAGCTGATCCTCCACAGTGGTCAGAGGTCAGTGGTCAGTGATTGCAACCAGTCCTTGCAACTGATTGGCCGGGGTAACTCTATGCCATTGATGTGCCAAAGCAATCAAGGCTCAACTACAACAGGAGGGTGTACACAGCCCATACAGGGGTGTACCTTGAGTGCCCAGCATGTGTGATTGAGTGTACCACTGGACCTCAGAAGATACCTACTGCATTAGACCACTCTATCAAGCCTGAAAGATGTAGCACCTCTACCTAATACATAGTAGAAACAAAGACCAGAAAGCTGCTAAAATTAAGAGGCAAAGAAGCATGTCCCAACTGAAAGAACAGAACAAAACTCAAGAAAAAGAACTAAACAAAATGGAGACAAGCAACCTACTAGATGCAGAGTTCAAAACACTAGTTATAAGGATGTTCAATGAACTTAGTAAGAACCTCAACAGCATAAAAAAGGAGGAATCAGAAATGAAAGTTACACTAACTGAAATAAATAATAATTTATAGGTAATCAACAGTAGAGTAGATGAAGCTGAGAATCAAATCAGTGATTTGGAAATAAGGAAGCAAAAACACCAAATAATAACAGCCAAAAGAAAAAAGAATTTTAAAAATTATGATAGTGTAAGGAGCTTCTGGGACAATTTCAAGTATAAAAACATTTACATAATGGGTGTGCCAGGAGAAGAGAAAGAACAAGAAATTGATATTTATTTGAAAAAATCATGACAAAATATTTCCTTAACTTGGTAAAGGAAATAGACATACAAGTCAAAGAAGTCCAGAGTCCCAAATAAGGTGAACCCAAGAGGATATGTCAATAGAAACTTTGTAGTCCATAAGGGATTGGCAAGAAATATTTAAAATGATGAAAAACAAGGACTTACAACCAAAATTACTCTACCCAGCAAAGCCAAAAAGAATCAAAGAACATAAAATAAGCTTCCCACATTCCAAGATGGTGTCCAGGAGGATGGCAGTGAGGGAGAGAGTATGAGTGAGTGAGGGAGCAAAAGGGGAGTGTATGGAGACTGTGTGTGTGTGTGTGTGTGTGTGTGTGTGTGTGTGTGTGTCTGGGTGAGAAAAAGCTAGATCTTGCAGGATCTTTGGGGGCTAGAGGACCAGGCTTGCCTACTACCAGGCTCTACTACCACAGTAATCTCTCCCAGAACACCAGCTCTGCCACAGAGGCTGCGCCATCTTGAAGGGAGCGCTTCTGTGATTAGGAGCCCATCCTCACCTGCACGCAGGGTGCCCTCAGACACCACCTGGGACACTATAGCCACACCAGCCAAGGACCTGCTGCCTCGGCTGCAAGCACACGAACACCGAGACTCTAGCCACCCTGGGTGAGAGCTATTGTGAGTACCAGAGCATGCTCCCCCTCCTGCCAGCCAAACACTTTAGCCCCAGGCACCATGACCACACCTGCAGCAACATGAGCAGCCGCCACCAAAAACCAAGTGAGGAGCAAGCAGCCACTGACCAGGACTGTGCGAGGAACAAGGAGCCAACGCTTGTGACCACCCAAGGAGCAGCCTAAGCCCTGTGACCACAAGAAATGTAGCCACTACACCCTACCATGTGACCCGCCACCAGGCCCTCCACTGCAGCCACAGGCCCTCACGATTTGACACCTAGATACTTCAGTGAGAGCAAATATGGGGAGACAGAAGAACAACCCACAAAGGAAAGAAAAGGAGGATCTCCAGAAAAGTAACTAAATGAAACAGAGGTATGCAATATGTCAGAAAAAGAATTCAGCATAAGGGTCATACAGTTCATAAACTGGATAGATGAGAAAATCAACAATCTATGTAAGAATCAAAAAGAAATAAAGAGTGATATAGCTACAATAAAAAAAACATGAAGGAAGCTTTCAACAGTAGACTAGGAGAAGCGGAGGACCGAATTAGTGAATTGGAAGACAGGGAAGCAAAACACACACAATCTGAACTGCAATTGGAGGAAAAAAAATCAAAAAACAGGAGGAGAGCCTGAGGGAGCTTCAGGACAACATAAAACAAAGCAACATACATATAATAGGGATGCCAGAACGACAAGAAGAGGAACAAGGGTTAGAAAACCTATTTGAAGACATAATGCCAGAAAACTTCCCTGATATGGGGAAGAAAATGTCATACAAGCACAGGGAGTGCCAAACAAAATAAACAAAAAAAGACCCACACCAAGACACATAATAATTACAATGGCAAGCATTAATGACAAAGAGAGAACCTTAAAGCCTTCAAGAGAGAGACAGAAAGTTACCTACAAGGGATCCTTTATTAGATTATTAAATTATTTCTCAACAGAAACACATCAGGCCACAAAGGAATGGAAGGAAGTATACAAAGTGATACAAAGCAAGAGACTGAATCCAAGAAAACTCTATCCAGCAAGGTTAACATTGAAAATTGAAGGGGAAATCAAGAGCTTCACAAAGAAAGGATAAGGGAGTTTGTCACTACCAAGCCAGCAATGCAAGAAATGCTAAAGGGACTGTTCTAAAAAGAAGAAGAAGAAAGGGAGGAAGAAGTAACAGGGACAAAAAATAAAAATGGCTACAAACAAGTACCTGTCAATAATAACTTTAAACATAAATGGACTGAATGCTCCAATCAAAAGACATCAAGTGGCTGAATGGATAAGAAAAAATGAACCATATATATGCTGTCTACAAGAGACCCACCTCAGAACAAGAGACTCACACAAATTGAAAATGAAGGGATGGAAAAATATCTTTCAGGCAAATAGAAATGGAAAAAAAGCTGGGGCAGCAATACTTATATCTGACAAAATAGACCTCAGAGCAAGAGAAAAGGAAGGCCACTTCATAATACTAAAGGGATCAATACAAGAGGGTATAACTCTGGTAGTAAACATATATGCACCCAATGCAGGAGCACCCACATACATAAGAAAACTTCTGGAAGATATCAAGGGAGAGATAGACAGCAATACAATCATAGTAGGGGACTTTAATACACCACTGACATCACTGTATAAATCCTCTAGACAAAAAATCAGCAAAGAAACAGCAATTCTAAAAGACTCACTAGATCAGATGGACTTAATTAAAATCTCAGAAAATTTCACACCAAAGTTACAGGATATACAACCTTCTCGTGTGCACATGGGACATTTTCAAAGATAGACCATCTATTGGGTCACAGGCAAAATCTCTCCAAATACAAGAAGATTGAAATCATATCAAGCATGTTCTCAGACCACAATGGCATAATATTAGAAATCAACTACAATAAAAACAATAAAAAAATTCAAACACTTGGAGGCTAAATGGCATGCTACTAAATAATTATTGGGTTACCAAAGAGATCAAAGAAGAAATTAAAAACATCCTGGACACAAACAATAATCCAAAATCTTTGAGACACAGTGAAAGCAGTCCTGAGAGGGAAGTTCATAGCATTATCATCCTACCTCAAACACACACACACACACACACACACACACACACACACACGAAAAAATGGTAGTAAATCATCTAACTCTACAACTTAAAGATTTATTAAGAGAGCAACAAGAAAATCCCAGAGTGAGCAGAAGGAAGGAGATAATAAAGATCAGAGCACAAATAAATGACATAGAGACAAAAAAAATACAAAAGATCAATGAAACCAAGACCTGGTTCTTGGTTCTTTGAAAGGATAAACAAGATTGATGAAACTCTAGCCAGGCTCACCAAGAAGCAAAGAGAGAAGATCCAAATAAACAAAATCAGAAAGGAAAGAGGTGAAATAACAACAGACCCTACAGAAATACAAAGTATTGTAAAGAAAAAATACTATGAACAACTCTATTCTAAAAACCTAGAGGAAATGGATATATTCCGAGAAAATACAACCTTCCAAAACTCAACCAAGAAGAATAAAAAAATCTCAACAGGCTGATAATTAAGGAGGAAAGTGAAGCAGTCATCAAAAAACTTCCAGCAAAGAAAAGTCCGAGGCCAGACGACTTCAAAGAGGAGTTTCACCAAACATTCAAAGAAGAACTAAAACCTATCCTTCTCAGACAATTCCAAAAAATTAAAGAGGAAGGTACACTTCCTAGCTCTTTCTATGAAGCCAGCATTACTCTAATCCCAAAACCATATAAAGACACTACAAATAAAGAGAATTATAGGCCAATATCCCTGATGAACATAGATGCTAAAATCCAAGCATATTATATCCAGCATTACATTAGTAAGATCATACACCATGACCAAGTGGGATTTATTCCTGGGATGCAAGGCTGGTAAAATATCCACAAAACAATAACGTGATACACCACCTAAACAAATTGAATGCAAAAAATCACATAATCATAGCAATTGATGCAGAAAAGGCATTTGACAAAATCAAACACCCTTTCCTGATAAAAATGCTTAGCAAAGTGGGACTAGAGGGAGCAAACCTCAACATAATGAAAGCCTTATAGGACAAACCTACAGCCAACATGATACTCAATGGGCAAAAACAAAAACCATTTCATCTAAGAACAGGAATGAGACAGGGATGCCCACTTTCACCACTCTTGTTTGACATAGTACTGGAAGTGCTAGCCATAGCAATCAGACAAGAAGAAGAAATAAAAGGCGTCCAAATTGGAAAAGAAGAAGTAAAATTGACATTATTTGCAGATGATATGATATTGTACTTATAAAACCCTTTTAGGGTTTACAGTCCATCAAAAACTACTAGACTAAATAAATAAATTTGTCAATGTAACAGGATACAAAATTAACACCCAAAAATCTGTGGCTTTTTTATATACCAATAATGAACTCACAGAAAGAGAAACTAAAGAAGCAATCTCATTTACCATTCCAAAAAAAAAATTAAGATACCTAGGAATAAACTTAACCGAGGTGGTAAAGGACCTGTACTCAGAAAATTATAAGACACTGAAAAAAGAGATAGAGGAAGATATAAACAAATGGAAGAATATACCATGTTCATGGATTGGTAGAATCAACATCATTAAAATGTCCATACTACCCAAAGCAATCTATAACTTCAGTGTAATCCCCATTAAAATACCAATGGCATACTTCAAAGACCTAGAACAAACTCTCCAAAAATTCATCTGGAATTTAAAAAAAGATCCTGAATAACTGCAGCAATCTTGAGAAAGAAGAACAATGCTGGAGGGATCACAATACCAGGTATCAAGCTATATTACAAAGCCACTGTTCTCAAAACTACCTGGTACTGGGACAAGAACAGACATATAGACCAATGGAACAGAAGAGAGAACTCAGAAATTGACCCAAACCACTATGTTAAATTAATATTTGACAAAGGAGGCAAGAGCATACAATGGAGTCAAGACAGTCTCTTCAATAAATGGTGTTGGGAAAATTGAACAGATACATGCAAAAAAATGAAACTAGACCACCATACACAAAAATAAACTCAAAATGGATAAAGGACTTAAACATAAGGCAGGAAACCATAATAATCTTAGAAGAAGCTATTGGCAGCAAAATAGCAGACATTTGTAGTAGCAATATCTTCACCGATACAGTGCCTAGGCCAATCGAAACTAAGGAGAAAATAAGCAGATGGGACTACATCAAAATAAAAACTTCTGCCCAGCAAAGGAAACCATCAACAAAACAACAAGAAATCCCACTCCATGGGAGAACATATTTGCCAATGTTATCACTGATAAGGGTTTAATCTCCAACATTTATAGGGAACTCACACAACTTAACAAAAGGAAGATAAACAATTTAATAAAATGGGCAAAGGACCTAAATAGACACTTTTTGAAAGAGGACATACAGAAAGCCAAGAGACATATGATAAACATGCTGAAAGTCACTAATCATCTGATAGATGCAAATCAAAACAATGAGGTACCATCTCACACATGTCAAAATGACTATCATCAACAAATCAACAACCAGTTCTTGTGAGGATGTGGAGAAAAAGGAACCCTCTTTCACTGCTGGTGGGAATTCAGACTGGTGCAGCCACTGTGGAGAACAGTATGGAGTTTCCTCAAAAAACTAAAAATGGAACTCCCATTTGACCCTGCGATCCCACTTCTAGGAATATATCCCAAGAAACCAGAAACACCAATCAGAAAGGATATATGCACCCAGATGTTCATAGCAGCACAATTCACCATAGCTAAGATCTGGAAACAGCCTAAGTGCCCATCAGTAGATGAATGGATTAGAAAACTGTGGTACATCTACACGATGGAATACTATGCTGCTGTAAAAAAGAAGGAATTCTTACCATTTGCGACAGTATAGATGGGACTGGAGAGCATTATGCTAAGTGAAATAAGACAGTCAGTGAAAGATAAATATCATATGATCTCACTGATTTGTGGAATATAATGAACAACTTAAACTGAAGAACAAAAATAGAACCAGAGTCATAGAAGCATGGAACAGACTGTCCAACCTATGAGGGAAGGTAGGGGGTGAGGGGGTAAAAGATCAACCAAAGGACTTGTATGCATGTATATGAGCATAACCAATTGACACAGACCGGGGATGGGGGCTTGGGGCATGTACTGGGTGTCGGGGGCAACTGTGGAGAGGTCAATGAGGGGGAAAGGAGACTTATGTAATACATTAAACAATAAAGAATTTAATTTTTAAAAAGCTTCCTAGACAACATAATGTAAAGGAGTTCACCACCTCCAAACCACTATTATATGAAATGTTAAAGGGTCTTCTTTAAGAAGAGAAAAAAAGATTAAAAATATGAACAATAAAATGGCAATAAATACCTATCTATGAACAATTGAATCTAAAAATAAATAAATAAATGAACAAGCAGAACAGAAACAAACTCATAGATACATAGAACATTTTACAGTTTCCAGATGGAGAGGTGTTTGGGAAATGAGTGAAAAAGGTGAAGGGATTAAGAAGTACAAATTGATATTTACAGAATATTAGTGGGAATGTAAAGTACAGCATAAGGAATATACCAGTAGTTAATAATATTCTAAAAATTATGTATGGTGTCAGGTGGGTAAAAGATTTATTGGGATCATCATATAATGAATTATGCCATGTCCAATCACTGGGTTGTACACCTGAAACTAATATAATAATGTATGTCATTTGTAATTGAAAATAAATAATGATAAATAAATAAATGTTTTTTAAAATATGGTGATGATTGTCATGAGAATACAAGTTTAATTAATAGAAGTTGATTAAAAGTAATTGCTTAAAACTTCTCAAAGTTTAACTTAAGTTTTATCCAAACTTAAAAATATATTATGATGTTCAACTTTAAGTCATTTGAACTTAACAAATCTTGCAATTCTACCTATGTTCAAGGCACTGTGCTAGCCTGTTAAATTCTCTCATCCCCCTCTCTTTGTATTGTCAGATGTGGTCCTTTTAAAAATCCATTATTTGTCTGCACTTGCCTCTGAGAGAGTATTAAAGATAATGAATCATTGTTCCAGAATGTTTCTTATTTTCCTCTCAACTTCCTGTAGAGTTCAATACAGACATCATTAGTTCTCTGCTAGAATGGTGATTCTGTTCGTCATGCCTGAAACAACTACAGCAAAGAGATTAAATACAATCTATAGCCACATAAATCATTGAATAAATGAATCATGAAATTAATATGTAAATTGTGTATTTAACCTCTATTTATACAGCACTGTCTGTCACCATGTTGTAAATCTAAAACTAATTGCAAATTCACAACTCTGCAAAAAGAACACCATGGTAAAAGCTTGACATATTTATTAACTAAATGTTGAACTACATTGAGTAAGTAATTAACAGTCATGCCAGAACAGGGAGAGAAAATTATATTTAAGCACAGATGTCACCTATATGAAATGGCTAACCTATTTTAGATTAGATTTTTATACTAGTCAAAGAACACTGCTATTTAATTTTTGACAGATGAATCTGTTTCCACTAATTCATAATTGCATTGAACATTTCATTTTTGCATGTCACAATCATCCATAGAAATAAAAGTTCCCTTTAATATGTCTCCTTAAAGAAAAAATTATCAAAGGTGAGATGACAATAAATTCATTCAAAGATTAGCAAAAATCTCCTCAATTCAGCACATTAATAACATTTTATGTATATACAGATGAACAATCTAAAATAAACTATTTCTACATGTATTTTAATGATTTACTGAATAACACTATTTAAATATTTAATGGGTCTTGTCACAATCAACATGGGTGCCTTCTGAAAAATTCTTTTGTTCTTTAAATAAAAAGTTATTTGAAGAATGCAAATTCGAAATAAAATATGGCACGTAAATATGTACACAGGAAAATGTATTAGACTAAGTATTCTTGTCTCTTCATCTATTTATATTGTCACTGCTAGTTGCTGTACTTACAACCTGAGTTTCTATTAAAAGGCTATATTATAAAGGCATATATGCATAAACTTTAGGATATGGCATTTAAAATATTTATAATAGATCATCTTTTTTTAAATCATTACAAAGATATGCTTGGGGGAGAGAGAGAGAGAGAGAGAGAGAGAGAGAGAGAGAGAGAGAGAGAGAGAAATTGGTGGCCTTTTCTACATGCCTTGACCTGGAATCGAACCAGCATGCACAGGACGATTCTCAACCAAATGAATCCCTCCAGTTGGGCACAGATAATGTTAATTGTAATGAAAAATAGTCACTTATTTATTTCAATTGGTGTTACACATGCAGATGAGAGGCAAAATCTGATTTAAACCCTGACTTTCTTATCTAATTAATCAGACATACTGGTTACATTTACAAATGGCAGAATAGAACAAATGTTAAATTCTGCTAAAGATAACAATTTCCCATAGTTTTACATTTCAATATACACATACATTCATTTACCTCGTGTCCAGACCATTTAGAATGTGCCTCAATAGTTTCAAAACATCTCATATACAAAGCCAAGCTTTAAAAAAATATACATCAATCAGACAGTCAAACCTCAGAGGGAAGGTAGGGGAGGGTGGGGGTAAGAGGGAGAGATCAACCAACGGACTTGTATGCATGCATATAAGCCTAACCAATGGACACAGACAACAGGGGGGTGAGGGCAAGAGTGGAGGGGAGCAATGGGGGGATAAGGACACATATGCAATACCTTAATCAATAAAAAACATTTAAAAAATATAAGCAACTTTCTGATAAAATAATTTAATTGGAGCGATACAAAAATGATGCAATCAATACTCATAATTCCTCCATGGGAATCTAATATTGGAAAATATTTTTGTTTAATATGCAAGAAATATCATTAATACTTTACCATCCTGATGGATGTTTATCCAAGTTCTCCTGCCTGATGTCCTCATAACCAGTAGCAAGCATTAATAACATAGTCAACTGGAATTACACTGCAATATGGAGTACACTGCATATCTGTGAGGTATAACTTCTCTGAGTTTAAAGCTTCCTAGTCCATATCAGATCTGGACTCATATCTGTGGCATTTCTATCCAAAATAACTAGAGCAAATTCCCCCACCCCAAGCATCCTGAACATACAAATAAGAGAGATCTTAGCTAATCACATCAAACAGAAGAAAAAAAGAACCACAATCACAATATTTTCATGTAGTGTTCGTTAGAAGAAATTAGATTGCGATAATTAGACACTGTTTTCCTTTGGTTTTTATATATTAAATGCAGGTTACGGTCCAATATATCTTATTGCTTTTAGGTTATGATCTTGTCAACTAAATCCCATGATAGAAAGAATTAAAGTGATGAAAGAAAGAAAAAGACGATGTCAGAGAAAATAGCTATATACCCCAAAAGTAGGTTAAATGTGTTAAGGCATGCTAAGCGTTTAGCACAGTGCCTAGAACATAAATAGAACCCAATAATGTTAGATATAATGACAAGAGTGATGATGATGATTAAGATGCAAATAACTGTCTAAAAATAGAATATAATCTATATTCCCTTTAATAGAATGATTAAAATTAAATATAAGGAATCATTACACAATCATTAAATAGCATGTTTCTGAAGAATAGGAACTGGAACACATCACTTAGGCCTTAGATTGTTGGTACTTTCTTTCAAAATTAAAAACAACATTCCACTGATGTAAATTTTATTGTTTTAAAAACTCTTAAGGATGCTTCTAGATCTGTCAACATTTAAGTATTTCTCTTACCCCTGTTCCTTTCCTCTATTTTTCCTTCAGCTTAATGGTTTAATGTAATTTTACCAAAAAATAAAATTACTTTTATTTATAAGAACATTGCAAAAATTGATTATATAAAGCTAACTAAAAGAATAAGGGTGGTATATATTTTTATCTCAATTTTGTTTAAATAAATATGTAGACATATGCATAGAAAAAAGGAAAGAAAATCATGCAATGCATCTCTATGGATGGAATATAGGGGGTTAATATTTATGTTTATATAAATTCCAAAATATTCTCTAACACATATTTTACTTTCTCTCTCTTCTCTCTCTCTCTCTCTCTCTCTCTCTCTATACTCTCTCTCTATATATATATATATATATATATATATATATATATATATATGATGAAGATCTAATGTCTAAACACAAATAAAAATACTTACATTTTAATTCAGTAGTTTTCAAAGGTTTTGGTCTCAAGATTCCATTCCAATTTATTTAATTCATTAAAATAGTAATAAAACCACTACATAGTAACAAAAACCTCTCGTTTGTGAAAAAAAATAACTATTTACAAAAACAAAGAAAACATTTAGTGAGAAGACTGGCATTATTTCACATTTTTATAAATCTGGAAAACAGTTGGATTCTCTTATCTACTTCTGCATTCATTCTAATGCACTATGTTGTTTAGGTTGAAGTACGGGGAGAAAATCCAGCCTTACACACACTTGTAATTGGAAAAGGAGGAGACCTTGCAGACCTCTTGGGAGTATCTTAGAGGCCCCGAGGAATATCTCTTAGACCATACCTTAAAAACTGCTGCCTTTAATTCAACATCCTATTTTGTGAAAATTGTTTCTGTACTCCAATTCTCATCTTGGAGATCGTGGTATCTCTCTCTTTGGGAAGAATCTTATTATTTTGGTCAAATTAGAGTAGGTAATGGAATAACATGATGCTTTTCAAGGATTTCGAATTTGGCATTTTACTGCTGACAAGTATGATGATTATTTAGTATGTAGATCAATTAGTGTCTTCACTGATGCTCTTACAGTTTCCTTAAAAGAGGTATCTGAGTCTGTATGCTTTTTTACCTCTAGTTTTGTTTTTTCCTAGTCATTTTTTAAAGTGAATCTAGCTTGCCCCGTGATAAATTATATTAACCAAAAGCCATAATGCAGGATGGAAAGAAGATGTGATGCTCATTTCCATCTCTGCTAATCATCCTCTGTGAGGTTTTAGGCAGGTCACTTAACCAACCTGTGGCTAAAATGATGATGATAAAATTATCACCTTTCCCATATTAAGAATTTACCCTAGATACTTTTTTGGAATTTTTTGTGTAAATTAGGTGTGTTTATTCTTATTTTGTTTATTAAAATGAAATCAGTTTTGGTAACTTAGGTGAATATATATATATATATATCCTCATTGATACTATCATCCTGATGACAGTGATATTTTTAAATAATCAAGAAAAATAGATTTTGTTCCCATTTAATAATTTCTAAGAAAAGGCAAATGCTGCCTATGTAAGTCAATAAACTGATGGGAAAGAAAAGAAGCTAACATTTTTCAAGTATTTATTGTGCACAAGGCACTGTGCTAACTTCTTTTCATATATCATCCGATATCTTTTGCTAGTAACTTATGAGATCAATATTATTATTCACAATTTACTGTAGAGAAGGCCTACACTCAAAGAGGTAAATATCTTGCTTAAAATCACAGTTACAAAGAATTGCAGTTGTTCAGAAATCAAGACATATTTTACTATATACTATATCTTCTAACTGAATATCATCCCAGCTCAATATATTTGTTTTCAGGCTAACGCAAAAGTGTGAATCCACTTTAAAAACAATTTTTAGAATTAAAAACCAAGTTACATCAAGCCAAGGGGGGATCGTTATCATAATCTCCCTGTGACACATGCTAGCCTGAGAAGGAATTGCTCAAAGGGGTCATTTTCTTCACCTCACATTTAAACTGGAGATTGGCATTACACTGACTTTCTGTCCCTCCTGGAGATTTATGTTAAAGAGATAAAACTTTCTACTTTTTTGTTTTCATCTCTTCCTTGTCTCTGTCAGACATTTCATTCTGGAAAGGAGAAAGAGCTGCTCATCTCAGTGGCAGGAAAGAACAATCTTCGATTTATAACATGCTAGGAACTCATCACGGTGATAGAGCAATCTTTCCCCCCGACATCTCTCCATTACTGAAGCTGATACCTCCCTGCCCTGATGCCACCTCAGTACTGATCTGTCAGTACTAACAGCAGGGCTAATGGCACCACCTACCCCTATGTACATTTTTCATTTTTATCTTGGAAAAACTTCTTTTGCGGGTTCTTTTTAAAACAAATTGAAAATATACTTTTCACAATTTTTGTTTTACAAACCTCCTTCCTCACATATATATTTGAATGACATACCACATACTTGGCAGTATATCTTAAATTGTACTTGGTTTTCTTCCCTTCCCCTTTTTATGAGTGCTTCTTTAATTCTTATGAAAACAAAAAGTAGGTAGGAAAGATTTGTTTACAGACTATTGCAGAAATGGTGAATCAAAAATGATTTGATTACTACTGGGAACTCACTGGAATAGATGCATGGATCTTTGTTAAAAGCCTCCTTGCTAGGTCTGAATTTTATTTTTTGCTGTCTTTTTTTTTCCTCACCCAAGGATATGTTTTTTAATGTGTGTGTGTGTGTGTGTGCGTGTGTGTGTGTGTGTGTGTGTGTGTGTGAGAGAGAGAGAGAGAGAGAGAGAGAGAGAGAGAAGAAACATGGATCGGTTGCCTCCCATACTTGTCCTGACTGGGGATCAAACCCACAAAATAATTGTTTTTTGCTTCACAGAAAAGTTAAGAGCAAACAAAAGAGGAAGAGAAAGCATCATATGAGATTTTCAAGTTTCCAGAAGGTAATGAATAAGAGAAATAGAAGGAAGATTAATAAATAGTATTCTGTGTTTAGGCAGCCAGCACCAATTCTGAACATTATATTTTCTTTGCTCTGCAGTGGGTGGAAGAATATTAAAGTGACACTGTTACACATCTTTAATACATTCTGAAATTCATTTAAACATTAGAAAGTATTAGCCAATTTTCACCTCACAATTTGATGTCCACTTATATGCAGAGATTGTTCTTGCAACTAATTCTTTTTAATTTGGTATTCCCTCATTTATAGTATTCATGGAGAGCATTTTACAATCTAATAAATCATACAAAATATTTATTATGATTCAATATACTCCTCTGTAAATATGAAAACATATTAACTAGAGTGTCAAAAGTACAAATAACATAATCTGAAAATATCTGTCATCTCCTTTCTGGTATCATCTCATTAATACAATAAACATGAAGAGTCCAACCAGATCTCTCATGCCTTATATGGCATTTATGCATTTAGTCTTTCTTCATCTTTTTGTCTATTCCCAGGCTTCCTGTTTCTCAAAACCCATATGGTTCTTTAAAGACAAATGAAAATAGGGCGAGACCGCGCCATCTTGGGTTGCGGCTACCGGTTACCGGCATCCAGAGATCGGATACTAAACCAGCGCCTACCAACCCGGAGGCAACGACTCGCAAGCAGCGCGACTACAAGAGCCCAGCGGAGAACTGCACCCCTCCACGGAAAGCAGATTCAAGCAACAGTGGCCTCCTGATCACCATACGCTCTGCCTGGGGAACAGTTGCTGTGTGTGAAGCCTCCCTCCACCAGCCAGAAGAGCCACCACAGCTGTGAACAGCACCCACCAGAGGCTCTGCTATCAACAGAGGAGCCGCTGCTACCACAACCGCCCAAGGAGCAACCACAGCCCGAGGAGCCACTGCCACCCAGGGAGCAGCCACTGCCTCCCAGGGTCCAGCCACTGAACGATTCAACAACTAGTCATGTCAGTGAGATCAAACATGGGTAGACAAAGAAACCTCCAAAGGAAAGAAAAGGAGGACTCGCCAGAAAAGCAGCTAAGTGAGACAGAGATATGCAACATGACGGAAAAAGAATTCAGAATAAGGTTCCTAGAGTACATGCACCGGATGTTCAAGAAGCAAGAAGAAACAGATGAAAAACTCAACTACTTATGCAAGAAGCTAGAAGAAACAGATGAAAAAATCAACAACTTAAGTAAGTCCCAAGAAGAAATGAAGAGCGACATAGCCTCAATAAAAAACTTCATTGAAAGTATCAACAGTAGACTGGGAGAAGCGGAGGACCGAATTAGTGAATTAGAAGACAAGGAAGCAAAACACACTCAAACTATACGGCAAATGGAGAAAAAAATTAAAAGACAGGAGGAGAGCCTAAGGGAGCTTTGGGACAACATGAAACGAAACAACATACGAATAATAGGGGTGCCAGAACAACAGAAAGATGAACATGGATTAGAAAACCTATTCGAAGAAATAATATCAGAAAACTTCCCTGAGGTGGGGAAGAAAAAAGTCACACAAGCCCAGAGAGTCCCAAACAAGGTGAACCCGAAAAGACCCACACCAAGACACATCATAATTACCATGGCAAATGTTCAGGATAAAGAGAGAATCTTACAGGCTGCAAGAGAGAGACGGAAAGTAACATACAAGGGATCTCCCATTAGATTATCAAATGATTTCTCAACAGAAACACATCAGGCCAGAAAAGAATGGACGGAAATCTTCAAAGTGATGCAAAGCAAAGGACTGAATCCAAGAATACTC
>NW_005871052.1:668227-750243 GCF_000147115.1 Myotis lucifugus
TACAATCTAATAAATCATACAAAATATTTATTATGATTCAATATACTCCTCTGTAAATATGAAAACATATTAACTAGAGTGTCAAAAGTACAAATAACATAATCTGAAAATATCTGTCATCTCCTTTCTGGTATCATCTCATTAATACAATAAACATGAAGAGTCCAACCAGATCTCTCATGCCTTATATGGCATTTATGCATTTAGTCTTTCTTCATCTTTTTGTCTATTCCCAGGCTTCCTGTTTCTCAAAACCCATATGGTTCTTTAAAGACAAATGAAAATAGAAGGTAGAGCCAAAAATTTTGTAGACAAGTACTATAGTACTCTGAGTCACATGTGCATGCTAAGTCCCCTCAGAATTCTTAAAACTAAAGACATAAAAGTCTATTATTTACCTCCTATGTTAAAATTTGTTTAGAACTCTATTTCCAGAAGTATTTAGATGTTAAATTTGAATCTGATTAGTCTTGTTTGAAAGTTTTTAAAGAAATTACTGAATTTGCACATCAACTTGTGAAAAATCAATGCATGTTCATCATTTGGGCAATGACAAGATAATACAAGGAAGTTTAGAAAGTAGCCATTAAAAAGGAAATAAGGTCACGAATGACCGAGAAATTTCAAATAGGCTAAAGTGTTTCTTCATTTAATGAAACTTAGATGAAATTTGTTCCTTTTACATTTTGATATTTCCATGTGACTGTGAAGACAGACCATCTCCAGGGGTCATTTAATGTATATGTCTATTTTTAATGGACAACTTTGCTTTACATATATTCTAAGAACATATTATTGAATATTCAGAGAAGATGGTAATACATTGTATTACTAGAAAGACAAGGAAAGCAAGCATTCGAGGCCCAGAGCACCTATAAAAGTTAGAAGCAGGAAAAAGAAGAAAGCAATCTATAAAGGAAAGCCATTAGATTATCATCAGGCTTCTCAGAAAAAAAAAATGTTAGAAGTCAAAACTCCTACAGGGAAACGTGCTTTGTTGAGACTGACTGAAAACTCCCTGTGCAGCCTCAGTAAATTAATCTCTTGATTTAAAGGTAGGCTGCTCTTTATTTTATCTTAGAAGTAAACCAACAGAGTGAGGCTTTTACAATGACACTGTTATGATCAATGCTGTAGTCACAGTTGTTAATGCTTCATTTACCTTTAAAAGCAGATGTAATAACCCAGAAAGATCAATATTATAAGCTCTTTATTTGGTGTTAAATTACTGTGGACTCATTGAATTATTATATAGCAGAGGGTTTTCAGTGACATTAACTTAAAAATCAAATAAATGTTATTTAAAATGGTATATCCTAATTTCCCTACCCTTGTAACTTTGTAGTTACTTACAAAGGCAGTGTATAATAAGAATGCTTTGAACTTAAATAACATTTTCAGAATTTATAATGACAACATGAAAAAGATGAGTAATGATATAAAAAGTACTTTGGAATAGTACAAACTGTCATTACATATGTAGTATTATTGATACACTTTTATAATTCTAATATTATATGCATCCATAAAACAAGATGGACCAATTGCCCAAGAAAAAAGCAATACTATGATTGAGCTAGAAATATCCAAGCGATAGGCAAGTATTTTATATTCTTCTTAAACTCTCAGTTTTCAAATATACTCAGCCAATACATATACATGATCCAACCCACTGATGACATTTTAATTAGCTTTTCTTGAATAATCTTGACTTTTCACATTGACTTTAAGTTCTTTGACATGGGTAGGAAGAATGTGTGGTAAAGAATTCACAGTGAGTTTTTTCAATTTTTCCTCAAAGTACGACAGTTATACCAATATCTTTGCTTTATTAGTTTTATTAATGATGTCTATATTATTTTCTATAATATTAATTTTTCTTATAACCCTGCCTTAAATCCTTTATCAGACTATATCTTACTGAGAGTACAAAACCCTATTCAATAATTAAGATTGTATAATATATATAACATAAGGTGTTAATGTATTTTTCTATTTTATGTTCAATATTTCACCAGTTAATATACATAATGTGTACCTGATAGAAACCAAGTTTTCCTTTCTTCCTATAATAACTTTTAGTGGCAATTTCTCTATCCTAGATTTGTAAAATTCTACTAATAGTGTACTATGCTTACAGAGTGCTTTAAATTTGCAAGTCATTTCAGTGCTTATGATGAATATATAAGTGGTAACAATGAATATATCTCCTCATTTTACAGATGAAGAATCTAAGATAAAGAGAAGTTGCTTGCATAATATTACAGATAGCAACTGGCCTCACAAACCAAATACTAGGAATTTTCTGTCACCTATTACCTTCTGTACTACACACTGTCTCAACCTCAATCTAATAAAATAATTTTTCTTGGTCCATCCATAAATTAGCTGTAACTGTATCCTTCCAATATATTTCTTCAGTGTTAAAAATTGTATTAGCTTATCGGAGTGATCAATTCATTAGGTATATGAATGGCAAAGCACTAAGCTGTATATCTGAAAACTAATATAATATTGTATATCAACTATAATTTAAAACAATTTTTAAAAATTAAAATACGAAATAATGAAAATGTGCAAAATAATTAGACTAAACAGATTTCATAATCAAAATATTTAGTGCAGTAAAATATTAAAGACAAGCTAAAATTTAAATAAGAGGAGGTTAGTTAAATAAATCAAGTGAATGTGTACAGTGGACTGTTATGAAGCTTTATAATTTGTGCTGTAAAAGAGTATTTCATGTCTTGGAAAGTTGTTCAAGCACTATTCTTAACTTAAAAAAATAGATTGTGAAACAGACTAATACTACTCTAGTAAGAAAAATAAATGCCATATATGTATGAGAGAGTGGGGGGAAAAAGTTGTATTAGTAGTATTAGGATAATCAATAGACTCAGATGTTGATTATACAAGAGAAAGGCTTCTGTCTTCTTTATTATTTATTAGTGGACCTGCAATAAACACAGATTGATTTAACCAATACTCTTGAGTGGCTTTACAATGTGGCCTCTCTTAGAACCCAATAACAGATTAAACCTTTTTAACAATAACCCCCACCTCATAATACAAGATAATCAATTCTTAAAATGTATTAAAGTGTAGGCCTGATCTACAAATATTGCTCTGTGAATATAGAACACTCATTGAATTTCTCAGAGAATCAGATATTGGCATATAGTAAAATAAAAATGAATAATTCTAAACTGCCATTGCAACAATTTTAATAAATATTAAAATGTTAACTATAATGCTACAAAAATACTGCCAGTGGTCTAATGTTAGTATGATAGGGTTGAAATGTAAATAATATGATGGTTTCAAATAGAAAAATCTAAATGGATTCCATGACTCTAAAAATAATGCCACCTCAGATTTAATTTATGACCTGAATGAATATTCTACTATAAATTAGCCTTCGTAACCAATGATCAAATATCTTTCAAATATCTCCTCTTTCTATGTTATACTTACAGACTTATTCTGATTAACTGACAAAGATAACCAGAGACTGTGGAGACCACACCTTTCTTGGGGGGAACCCTGAATGGTGACACCAAAGAAAATATTGTCTGTTTTTGTGTAAATCTGCTTTCTTTGAATAGTGGGCAACCTATCACATGGAGATAATCTGTTTAAAACAGATAAAAATAATCTCTCTTAAAGAGGTAATAATCATGAAATGGTTGGCAGAGTATCTCTTCACAGTCATAAAGATTGAAAAACCACTTGGGGAAAGGATGAGGAACAAAAAATAAAATAATAATATTCTGAAAGAGCAGCCATCGTGATGAATGTGTTCTCTGTTTATATTCAATTGTGAATACCTATAGCCCAAAGAACTTAAGTTTGAGAATCCAACTTTACCATTTGTAAAAAGTTTCATAGACAACCAAAATTTATAGCCTGCTTGTGGATCACCAAAATCAACAAAACTGTCTGGTATACTGAGTGTATATTTGAAATCCAGAATTGTGTTTAATCAGGTTAATCTTTCATGACTATTAGAGATTACATTTCCAGGACTCATGGTAACTTTCAGTGCTGGTTTAAATAGAATCAGTGTTAAAAAATAGCTTTCTTTGGCTGTATTTGGTGAGATGAAAAGATTGAAATGAAGTACATGACATTTAACTACTCCATGGAGAAATAACACTGGCTTTTCCCAGCCAGGTCACTCTATGGTCAATATTAGGCTATCACTTAGAGATGTTCATTAAATCAATTTTCTATATTCAAAAACCCCTATGCAGACATATGCTTTTCTCTTATAATAATTTTAACAGACTTCATTACACATCCAAAAGAATGTCTCAAATGAAAAAAATATGGATAATATGGAGTGTTAATAATAAAGTGGAGAAACTAGAACTCTGATACTCTGTTTGTTGGTGAGAGTATATAGCTATTTGGCAGCATCTATAAAGTTTAAAGTAAGAATATACCATGATACAGCAATGATAAATCAAGAATAAGTGAATATGTCCACCAAAAGTCACAAACAAACACATGAATGATCAAGAAATCACTATTCATAGTAGCCCCCAAATAGAAACAATCCAAAATCCATTAACAGTAGAATGAATGTTTTTTACATAGTCGTACAATATAGACTGCTATGTAGTAATTTAAAAAAATAGCTATTGCTACACATAAAAACATGGATGAAACTCACAGACATAATAGTGAGTAAAAGGAGCCAGATACAAAATACTACATAAAAAATGATTTTACTCAGATGAAGCTCAGTAATAAACAAAAGTATGATGATAAATATCAGAATCCAGCTTACCTCTTGGCAGAATGACAGTATCTAAAATGGGGTGAAATGGACTTTTGGGGTTCAGATGACGTTCTACTATTTTTTATTTATCCTCACCCAAGGATATGTTTTTATTGATTTTAGAGAGAGAGGAAGGGAAAGAGAGAGAGAGACATTGATATGTTGCCTCCCGTATGCACCCCAACCTGAGATCGAACTTTCAACCAAGGTATGTGTCCTAACCTGGAATGGAGCCTGCAACCTTTTGGTATACCAGACAACACTCCAACCACTGAGCAACTGGGCCAAGGCTCATGTTCTACTTCTTGAGCTGGGTGCTAGCTTTATAAGCACAGAGGTGCTTTCCTTGTGAAAATTAATCAGGTTGACAGCAATGCAAGAAATGCTAAAGGGACTGGTGTAAAAAGAAGAAATAAAAAGGTAAGAAAGAACACAGGCACAAAAAACAAAAATGGCTACAAACAAGTACTTTTCAATAATAACTTTAAATGTAAATGGACTAAATGCTCCAGTCAAAAGACATCGAGTGGCTGAAGGGATAAAAAAAAACATGACCCATATATATGCTGTCTACAAGAAAACCACCTCAGAACATAGACTGAAAGTGAAGGGATGGAAAAATATCTTTCAGGCAAATGGAAATAAAAAAAAAATCTGGGGTAGCAATACTTATATCTGAAAAAATAGACCTCAAAGTGAAGGCCATAACAAGAGATAAGAAAGGCCACTTCATAATACTAAAGGGATCGATACAACAAGAGGATATAACCCTGATAAACATATATGCACCCAATGCAGGAGCACCCACATACATAAGAAAACTCCTGGAACATATCAGGGGAGAGATCGACAACAATACAATCATAGTAGGGGACTTTAATACACCACTGACATCACTGGATAAATCCGCTAGACAAAAAATCAGTGAAGAAACAGCAATCCTAAATGAGTCACTAGATCAGATGGACTTAATTGACAGCTTCAGAATATTTCACCCCAAAGCCGCAGAATATACGTTCTTCTCAAGTGCTCATGGGACATTTTCAAAAATAGACCACATATTGGGTCACAAGCAAAGTCTTCCAAAATTCAAGAAGATTGAAATCATACCAAGCATATTCTCAGACCACAATGGCATAATAGTAGAAATAAACTACAATAAAAACAATCCAAAACACTCAAACACTTGGAAGCTGAATAACGTGTTATTAAATATTGATTGAGTTACCAATGAGATCAAAGAAGAAATTAAAAACATCCTGAAAACTAATGACAATGAAAACACAACACTCCAAAACCTATGGGACACAATGAAAGCAGTCCTGAGAGGGAGGTTTATAGCTCTACAGGCCTAACTCAAAAGGAGGCAAGAACATAAAATGGAGTCAAGACAGTCTCTTCAATAAATGGTTTTGGGAAAATTGGACAGATACATGCAAAAAAATGAAACTAGACCACCAACTTACACCATACACAAAAATAAACTCAAAATGGATAAAGGACTTAAATGTAAGATGGGAAACCATAAAAATACTAGAGGAATCCAAAGGCAACAAAATCTCAGACATATGCCGAAGCAATTTCTTCACTGATACAGCTCCTAGGGCATTGGAAACTAAAGAGAAAATAAACAAATAAATAAATCAACATAAAAAGCTTCTGCACATAAAAAGAAACCATCAACAAAACAGCAAGAAAGCCCACTGCATGCGAGAACATATTTGCCAATGTTATCACTGATAAGGGTTTAATCTCCAACATTTATAGGGAACTCATACAACTTAACAAAAGAAAGATAAACAATCCAATCAAAAAATGGGCAAAAGACCAAAATAGACACTTTTCAAAAGAGGACATTCAGAAAGCCAAGAGACATATGAAAACATGGTCAAAGTCACTAATTATCTGAGAAATGCAAATCAAAACAACAATGAGGTACCATCTCACACCTGTCAGAATGGCTATCAGCAACAAATCAACAAAGAACACGTGCTGGAGAGGATGCAGAGAGAAAGGAACACTCGTGCACTGCTGGTAGGAAAGCAGACTGGTGCAGCCACTATGGAAGACAGTATGGAGTTTCCTCAAAAAGCTAAAAATGGAACTCCCATTTGACCTAGTGATCCCATTTCTAGGAATATATCCCAAGAAAACAGAAACACCAATCAGAAAGGATATATGCACCCCTATGTTCATAGCAGCACAATTTACCATAGCTAAGATCTGGAAACAGTCTAAGTGCCCATCACCAGATGAATGGATTAGAAAACTGTGGTACATCTACACAATGGAATACTATGCTGCTGTAAAAAGGAAGGAATTCTTACCATTTGCAACAGCATGGATGGAACTGGAGAGCATTATGCTAAGTGAAATAAGCCAGTCAATGAAAGAAAAATACCACATGATCTCACTCGTTTATGGATAATTAAGACCATTATAAGCTGATGAACAAAAATAGATACAGAGGCAGAGCAACATCGAACAGACTGTCAAACTACAGTGGGAAGGCCTGGGAGGGTTGGGGAGGGGGCGGGTAAGAGATCAACCGAAGGACTTGTATGCATGCATATAAGCATGACCAATGGACACAAGACACTGGGGGGTATGGGAGGCCACGGGAAGGTCAAGGGTAGAAAAACAAATAGGAGACATATTTAATACTCTTTGTAATACTTTAAGCAATAAAACAAAGTTAAAAAAAATAATCAGGTTGAATACTTATGATTTGGGCACTCCCCTATATGTATATTTCATTAAAAGTGAAAAAAAAACTAACAATCAAAATTAGTTGCTTCAAAGTTCACACCAGTAATCATGACTATTTTGTCCCACACTCTTATGTAAAACTAGAGGCCTGGTGCATGAAATTCGTGCACAGGGGATGGTGTCCCTCAGCTCAGCCTGCATCCTCTCCAATCTGGGACACTTCCTGGGATGTCTAAACGGGCAGTCTGACATCCCTCTCACAATCCAGGACTGCTGGCTCCTAACCACTCACAATCCGGGACTGCTGGCTCCTAACCACTCACCTATCTGTCTGCCTGATCGCCCCTAACTGCCCTGCTGGCCTGATGGCCTCCAACTGCTCCCCTGCTGGCCTGATGGCCTCCAACTGTCCTCCCCTGCCAGCCTTGTTGCCCCTAACTGCCTCTGCCTTGATCCCCACCACTATGGCTTTGTCTGGAAGGAAGTTGGACATCCGGAAGATGGCTGGTCACCCAGTCTAATTAGCATATTACCTTTTTATTAGTATAGATAATATTGCATTAATTATGATATAAACTAGGATGGATAAGATTTGGTGACCTTACTGTTTTTTGTTTTTATCAGCAGACAAGTGGCTCATTTTCAACAAAAATGCAAATCCTAAAAATTCCTCTTTGCTTGCCTTTGCTTTTTAGTACTTCTCACATTCTAACAGTCACCATATTAAAGCCATCCTTCCATAGCTGAATTATCTTATCATGATTTACATTTGCTTGTTTTATTTAAAGAACAATGTTAATATGTTTGAATGAAAACCCTCTTAATTGAATTTTAATATAAAATTCAGTTATCCTACTAATCAAGTAAATTCATGACAAAAAATACCCAATATTGAATATTTTGAAAATATCCTTATGTTTTGATTAATTTCTTATTCTTGAATTATGTACTTGTAAGGATATATACACATTTATTATGCCATGCAAACTATTCTTATAAATGAATTGCTCTTTTATCCAAGTACAGATATAATCAGAGAAGCAGTGAGCAATTTTATTAAAGTAAACACTATCTAAATGTTGAGTTTTCATTATGTAAACACAGTATTGTTGTAGAGTTTAATAAATGGGCAATGACTTTTGCTGGAGCATTATATTTTTACCAACATATACATCATTTCAAAGTTTAAGAATAGGTCTCATAACCATAAAAAACTGCTAGTTCGGCATTTGCTTCTTTTGCTATAAAGGACTTGATTATTTCCTTACAAGAATATATCACATGTGTCTAGTGCAGCCGTGGGCAAACTTCGGCCCGTGGGCCGGATCCGGCCTGTTTGAAATGAATAAAACTAAAAAAAAAAAAAAAAAGACCGTACCCTTTTATGTAATGATGTTTACTTTGAATTTATATTAGGTCACACAAACACTCCATCCATGCTTTTGTTCCGGCTCTCCGGTCCAGTTTAAGAACCCATTGTGGCCCTTGAGTCAAAAATTTTGCCCACCTCTGGTCTAGTGCTACCAGATAGCCATGAAAATAAAGTTTTTCAAAGGATGAGAAAAAAGCAATTTTTTAAGTTGGTCAGCAGAGCTAAATGTTAAATCAAGTCTAATGTCCCTTCCCATCTTTTTTTTCCCCTAACCTGGATTGCCAGAAACATATTATGAATGTTTTCCATATCATTAGGAGAAACTTGATCCCATTTGTGAAGGAAAATCTGCCAAATTGCATCTAAAGATACTGTCACAAAAATGAGGCCAATGAGTTAAAAAGAATGCTTGAGGACAAATCATTGGAATTAAAAACTATTTATTATTGTAAATATTACCCTGCTAAAATCTATCAAGTAAAAATATAATAAAACCTCAACTAACCAGAATGATCAGAAAATGGATTCTTTTGATTTAGGAAAATCTGAGTACCTCGGGGTTAAGGTAAAAACTGATTTTGTTTCAAAACTTAAACAAAATTAATCTAAAATGACTATAAAAATCTCACAAGGCAAAAATATCAATTCAAAAATATCAATAGTCACATCAAATGTAGAAAAAAAAGAGGACAAAATATGTACTACCAAAGGATAGTCCATCAAAGTTATTTGTTCTAACTTTCCATCAAATATCTAATATATATTTTTCTCCTTTTAACTAGTCTTCCTTTTAATAATGGATTATAGGGGGAAATAATTATATGAGACATATAATATATGGGCTTACATTAATAACTGTGTTTTCAACTTCATAGTTCTTTCACTCATTCCTGCGTTCATGTATTTATTTATTATGTGTCCAAAAATTATGAGACACTGTTTGCTGGTTGAGAATACCAACTCAAATAAAACATGGTTCTTTTTCTGGACTTAAATCCAGTGGGGAAGTCAAACAAGTAAAAACAGTTGCAAAACACTTAATAAGTGCCATATACGAATATGGTTAGTGTTATTTGAGCAGAGAAGAGGTTCATCTAAATTTGACTGAGCAGAGGCATTCCAGGAAAGGCAGTATTTCTGAAAAATATAAATGAATGACCTAGGTGAAGATGGGAAAGTAAACATAGTGAATAGCATGTCTGAAGAGGTGAAACAGCATGAAATACATGTAGTTCAATATGGCTTCAGTGATGGCTAGTGACAGAAAATGGTGGAAAACAAAACAAGATATGAAGTCAAACCAATGAGTTGAATCTATTCCAAAAAGGTCAATGTTAACAATTATAAGTCATGTTGATAATATGTGTCCTTGATTCAATGTGATGAAAATGGAACTTGACCTCTATGGTATTCCTCCCATTAACTAATAATCCTGGTTTATCATGAAAAAAACATCAGGCCAATCTCACTAAGGACATTCTACAAAACACATGGCCAATATTCCTCAAAGCTATCTAGGTCATTAAAAACAAGGCAATTCTGAGAAACTATCACAAACAAGGAGAATCTAAAAAGACCTGACAACTAAATGTGAAGTAGCATCCTAGATGGGATCAAACAACAGAAAAAGTACATTAGGTTAAAAACCATGGAGTTCTGAATAAAGTGTGGACTTTAGTTTAAAATAATCCTATATAAAAAAAGCCTAATATGCAAATAGACCGATCTGCAGAACTACCGGTGGAACTACTGGTCACTATGATGCACACTGACTACCAGGAGGAGCTGCCCCTAGCCCACAGGCCCCAGGCCAGCCAAGGCAGGTGCCAGCGGGGGTCCCCCCCAATTGCTCTGCCTGTTGCCTCACAGATCAGTCCTGATTGCCAGCCAGGCCTAGGAACCCTACCTGTGCATGAATTTCATGCACCAGGCCTCTAGTGTATAAATATTGGTCCATTAATTGTATCAAATGTACTGTACTAGTATAATAGGTTAACGCTAGGGGGAGTGAGGTTCAGTGTATATGAGAACTCTCTGTACTATCATCTTAATTTTTCTGTAAATATAAAACTGTTTTAAACAGTAAAGTTTATTTTTAAAAAGGGGGGTAGGTGACCAAAGTAAAAATTTGGTAGAAGGCTGTATGTATCCAGGACATGTTAAGTACTTCAAATTCACTTGTAGGCAGAATTCATGTTGTGAAATAACAGTAACTGGAAATATAGAAGAAATCCCAACTATGTTGGACCAGCTTGAAATTTCTCAAAACATACTAAATTATACTCAATCTTCCTGACCAGGTCACACCACTTATTTTATATGCACATGTCACTGTCCACAGGTTTCAAATTATACAATTTCTACCATCTTTTAAAAATGTCCTGATTAGCCGAAACCGGTTTGGCTCAGTGGATAGAGCATCGGCCTGCGGACTGAAAGGTCCCGGGTTCGATTCCGGTCAAGGGCATGTACCTTGGTTGCGGGCACATCCCCAGTGGGGGGTGTGCAGGAGGCAGCTGGTCGATGTTTCTCTCTTATCGATGTTTCTAACTCTCTGTCCCTCTCCCTTCCTCTCTGTAAAAAGTCAATAAAATATATTTTAAAAAAATGTCCTGATTCAAAGTGTATGTCCCCTAAGTTCATCTTCCTAAAAAATACTTGCCTAGGTAAGTCAAATGCAGAGATGTTAATCTACTCTCCTGAATCACAAATACCTACAATGAAGAAGTGTTCACTATCATTTTCCTATAAAGTGTTTCCTCTACAAAGTGTTTCTTTATCTTACCTTAAAAGTTTTCCCAGAGACACAACTCTCCATCCTTTATGCCCGTAGGTTTATCCTCACTACTATCACTCACCATACAGCAGATGTAATTTACTCTTGACAGAACCTGGGCTTTCAAGTTCTAACCTAGAAACTGGTCTAACTGGATGGTTCAAAGAAGTTGCATTCTTGATAACTCAAAAAAAAAAGAGTTCAAAATTCCATCTCATTACATCACTGGTTGATGGTAATGAGTAAGCAAGTTAATTGAGACAGATTTATCTTTAGCATCTTTCAAGATCATCAATTTGATTTTCTCAATTGCTCTGTCCTGTACTGGTCATCCATGGTTAACATGCTCAGAGTTGCATACCACATCCAGGTCTACCCTGAAGAATCTACCAGTATTTTAACAGTGGTATTAATGCCTAGATCTTTACTCAGGACTAACAGTGAGAATTTCGGGAACCAAACTAGATCATAGGGGGAAATATGTTTTACTAAATGAGGACTTTTTGGTGCTCTTTGAAGTCTAGCACAGAGGGTAAGGCTGAGAGAATTCTTAATTCAAACAAAGATGATAAAAAATGTATTCGATATAATGACTAATGAGATAAAGAAACCCAAACCAAAAAAAAAAATGAGTAAACACACTAAAAGCTATAGAGAAAAACGGTCATGATAGAAGTAGGAAGCTAAGTTCTTGTACTGGTAAATCAATGTGGTACTTTCCTTAAACCCAAACACTATGTGGTATAAAAAACAAGCAAACATATGTATCATAATATCAAAAAAATATTGAAGATAATCCCACTCAATTCATCATGAAATCCATTTCATACGATTGAGCTTGGACTTATAATATTGTTATTGGGCTCATAATACATGCTTAATAAATACAAATAATTGTTTTAAATATCTAGTTTCATCTATTAAATTACCTTAATAGTAACATATATTTGAAATAATGCTGATATTCGCATTTGAAAGAGTGTGTAGAATAGTTTTTCTCACAGACTAAATGACAAAATTTATCTCTATAACCAAAAGACAAGGGCCAATATTCTCAAAAAATAAGATCATTTTATATTTTATAACAAGATCTGTACTTAGTTAACATTAAAACTTTATTTTTGGCCATTTGTATGTCCTATCTGAAGAAGTGTCTATTTAGTGACTTGGAGAGTATTATGCTAAGTGAAATAAGTCAGTCAGAGAAAGACAAGTATTACATGATCTCACTTATATGTGGAATCTAATGAACAAAATAAACTGGCAAACAAAATAGATCCAGAGACATGGAAGCATGCAACAGACTGAGGATCCTCAGAGGGAAGGGCTGGGGAGGGAAGAGATCAAGCAAAGAACTTATATGCAAACTAGAGGCCTGGTGCATGAAAATTTGTGCACTCAGGGTGGTGGGGGGCCTCAGCCAGGCCTGTGCCCTCTCACAGTCCTGGGACCCCTCGGGGGATGTCTGGCTTAGGCCCACTCCCTAGAGTATCAAGCCTATGCTGGCAGTCAGACATCCTTCTGGCAGCCCAGGAGCCCTCAGGGGATGTCTAACTAATGGCTTAGGCCCGCTCCTGCGGGGAGCCCGTTAGTGGGACATCCTTAGCGCTGCCGTGGAGGTGCGGTAGAGGCTTCCACCACCACCTCTGCTCTGGCCAGCCATGAGCAGGCTTCTGGCTGAACGGAGCTCCCCCTGTGGAAGTACACTGACCACCAGGGGGCAGCTCCTGCGTTGAGTGTCTGCCCCCTGGTGGTCAGTGCGCATCATAGCAACCTGTCGTTCCAGGTCTATTAACCTTTTATTATATAGGATATGCATAACCCATGGACACAGACAATAGTGGGGTAAAACCTTGGGGAGGGGATGAAAATGGGAAGGAGGAGGGTCAATAGGAGGGGGGAGGACATCTGTAATACTTTCAACAATAAAGATAATTTTTTAAAGTGTCTATTTAACCTTAACAGGTTTGGCTCAGTGGATAGAGTGTTGGCCTGTAGACTGAAGGGTCCCAGGTTCCATCCAGTCAAGGGCACATGCCCGGGTTGTGGGCTCGATGCTTGGGTTGTTGGTTTGATGCCTGAGTTGTTGGCTAAATCCCCAGTGTGGGGCCTGCAGGAGGCAGCCAATCAATGATTCTCTCTCATCATTGATGTTTCTATTTCTCTCGTCCTCTCTGAAATCAGTAAAAATACATAGTTTTAAGAAGTGTCTATTTAGGTCCCTTGACCATTTTTCTAAATTGGATTGTTTGTTCTTTTGGTGTTGAGTTGTACAAATTATTTATAAATTTTGGCTTATTATCCCCTTATCACATGTATCATGGGAGAATGTGTTCTCCCATTCAGTGGGTTGTTTTACATGACAAGATGCTCAGTGTCACAATCATCAGAGAAATGCAAATTAAAGCCACAATGAGAGATTACCTCACACCTGTCAGAATGGCTATCACCAATAAATCAACAAACAAGTGTTGGAAAAGATGTGAAGAAAAGGAAACCCTCAGGCACTGTTGGCAGATTGGTGCAGCCACTGTTGAAAACTATGAAGTTTGCTTAAAAAAAATAAAAATGGAACTGCCTTATAATGTTTCTGGAACTATACTTGAAGAAACCCAAAACACTAATATTAACTAATATATGCACTCTTCTGCTCATTGCAGCTATTTACAACAGCCAGGATTTGGAAGCAGCCTAAGTGCCCATCAGGAGATGAGAGGATAAAAAGTTGTGGTACATTAACACAATGGAATACTACTTGTCTATAAAAAAATATGGAAATCTTACCTTTTGCAGCATCACGGATAGACTGGAGAGTATTATGCTACGTGAAATAAGCCAGTCAGAGAAAGACAAATACCATGTGATTTCACTTATATGTAGACCCTAATGAGCAAAATAAACAAACAAAATAGAAACAGACTGATAGACACAGAGAGCAGACTGACAGCTTTCAGAGGGGGGACTGGGTGAAAAAGGTAAAGGAATTAACACCAAAAATACCTCCTAGACACAGGAAACAGTTTGGTGATTACTAAAGGGAAAGGGAGGTATAGACAGGTTGAGGAGAGTAAAGGGGGATAAATAGTGACAGAAGGAGTCTTGACTTTGGGTGGTGAACACAATACAATATACAGGCTATGTATTATAGAATTGTGACACTTGAAACTTAATTTTATTAACCAATGTCACCCCAATAAGTTCAATACAATCTTAAGGTATATTCTAATGAAAGATTAGTATAATTTGCCAATGGCAATTTATATTATCACTAATGTATATATTCCATTATTTTAAGTGAATATAAGTAAGCTATTTTTTCACATTGAACCTGTGATGACTATAGACATGTTAGAAACGCATAATATGCATACAAACAACTTCTTGACTCAGAATACTTAATTTTCTTTTCTTCTAAGTTCCTTTGTCATAACACCAAAGAAAGAAAGAAAAATGAGAATCCCAAATGGACTTGATTTTGTAAATAAATTTGGACATTTTTACCCGCATTTTTCCCTTGCAAAAATTGCCTTACATGAAAAATGTATAAAAGTAATGCAACTCCAGACTGAGACTTTAATCTCTAGTCACTTCCCTAAGAGACGGGTAGATCAGAGAATATAATTTCCCTTATCATACAGCTCATCTCCTGTGTTGACAAAAGAAATCCTCCTGTTCATTTTTCTTAGATAAATATGACCCCAACCTGATATGACACTTTATTTTCTCAGCTGTGTAACAACACCATAAAAGCAAGTGCTTTTTAAGCTGCATTACACCAATTCATGAAACTTTTGTATTGATAGCAGCAAGTTACCAGACATTTAAAAGCCCAATTTTTGCTCATTGATAGATCCAAGTCACCTGATTAATTCTTAATTGAATTATAAATAATATATCATTGATTATTTTATACATTCAAAACTACCTTCATCTTTAAAAAGTTCCAGGAAAATTTTTGAACAGTTCTGAAAGAAATACCAGTTCTGACTTTGCCAGGGCTTTGTCTTCTTGTGTCCATATTCAACGTGTGTATTTTTTAAGCCAGGCATTAGTTCTTTCACTTCTAGTATATGTTTCTTAGAGAGAGGGAAGAATTATGCTGGCTCCTTTCTTCAACTATGAATACTCATCAGTTAAAACAATCTGAGGACTAGAGTCTTTGGCATCCTGTTTTAGTACCCACTAGTTGTAGAATTTTGCACCATAGTTCTAGATTTATAGCTCTCATTTACCCATCATGATATTCAAAACCCTGGCTTTAAATATCCTCCACATAGATATGAGTAACAAAAAGGGACAGAGCATAGCGATTGTGCCTGCAAAGAAAAGCAATAAACCATTCTGCTTGCTTCCCTTCATGTTCTTTAATTCATTTCATTTCATTTTAACTACCCAGAACAATTTCACCAGCCATTAGCCTGGAATAAAACCTTACAAAGGCTGATTTTTGCTATCAAGATGGGCCCAACACTCCCTCCCCCTTCCTTTTCACACGTTTTGGGACAAATAAGCCACTTTACAGCTCCAGACTTGGTTTTTCAAAGGACAAACCTTGTGAGGCAAAGGATAGACCAAGTTCAGATTCAGAAACTTCAAAATAATAGCCACTGAGAAGAATTTTGTATCACATTTTGTAAATTAAGACTCTCTTTATGCACAAAAGAAATAACAGGGGGAAAACATATTTGGTAAATTTTAAAACTAGGTAACTCCGTATATGTATCAGAAATAAAATCACCCCAAGTCACCAATCATGAAAATAAGCTAGTTCAGAAAAAGATTTTAAGAACACTAGTCTCCTAATAGGGCAATAAGGGAGAATTATTATTTTCAATATTGAATTGAAACAAAATTGCAATAAAATTATTTGTTGGCACTTAAATCCGGAATGATATATCTATATCTAAATTCACTACACTTCTGAATGCAGGTGATCAGCATACATATTTGGAAATACAACTGAGCTTTTATTTTGGAGTATCCATGGATATTTTAAGAGAGCGCATGTGAAATTCATAATTTTATTAGAGAAATATTAAGGCTGGAGCTCACCATGAAATGACAAGCAAGTTATCTCTGACTTTGTTAACAAAAAGTATCTCCATTCCCTGTCAGCACTGTTATCTCTAGCCCATCATTTAGAACCTCACTGAAGGCTACTTACCACATGCAGGAACTGACTCTCCAAATATAAGGTGGGGAGGAGGTGATGGAGGTAGGGGTTAAAAACAACAAAGCATTAAAAACAACAAAGCATTAAAAATAGTAAAGCACATTTTTTATGCCAATAACAGGGGGACTCTTTAGGTTTTATTGAAGACTGCATTTTTCTATTTTTAAACTAAACTAAAAAAAAATGGTTGCATATTAAATCATTTCAAGAGTATGATTACCAGAATGCAGAACTAATTGAAATCCAGTTGTTCTCAGCATTTGAGAAAATTGTGTCCTCTTATAAATCTTTTATTACTTAACGTAGGAAGAAAAACCCTAATTTAAAAATACTTGTCATGAGCCACCTCACTTTTTAAGCTATTAACAACCATTTCAAATAGAAAAATAAGTATGATTATGAACCTCATTCAGAAATTCCTGGGTAATTTTGGGGTCATCTATTAGTATTTGTACAAATCAGTGTGGAAGGTGCTGGTTTGTGATTAAGTTACAGAATGCGAATGCATCAGTGTTAAGCATCAGATATGTGTGGAGTATGTTTCTCAGATGAGAGATAGTGAGCACACCAGCAAATACAGGCACAAGAATCAAATAAATTCCATGATACTTCTCAATATTTTTGCTTTTTAAAAAATAAATGAACAAAATTTCACAAAAATGTACATGTTCTTAAATAACATAATAGAAGTGCACTCAAATTATATATATATATATATATATACCTCTGCCATTTTCAATTCCCAAGTGGGGAAAAAAAACACCATAAACTTACATTATTTCTAAATGACAGCTTTCCTTCCTCCGGGAAAGGGCAAAGACCAGATCAATAACCCCATGACAAAACAGACACAATATTCCAAACAGAGAAAAGACTGATGGAGAAAGCTATGAAACTGGAATTACAAAGAGAACCCTCTTTGATAAATGAAGAAACACCTTTCCATGTCATTAACACACACAAGTCACACAGTGATACACCAAGGACCTACTTCTCAAGAGATAGTTAGCATCTGGAAATGGGAACATTAGTCCAGCATTCAGTGCTTTAGAATGTGTGCACGGTGAAAGATAAATAACTACAACACTAACAGTCAAATGAACAGCAAAAGGCTATTTCTCCTTAAAGCTCAGGTCTATCTTTCCCTTTGGCAGGGAGACAAACTGTGATGTCCCTTTCTGCTTGGACCTTCTTGCAGAAACAGAAGTTGTCAGAATGATCCATGAGCTGAGAGTAAGGTCGTCATTATAAAGACATCTCACAATTCTATTTTCTGGTATAAGAAAGTTTTTTGTTTTATCTGGCACCAAACAAATGATGGAAAGAAGAAAAAGATGTCCTTTACGTAGATAAAAAATATATACATTTTATTTACATAATATACATAATTATGTAAGGTTAATTATAGGAATCACAATGTAGGGTATAGCTGAACTCAGGAGGGGGGAGAAGTTGGAACATTAGCTAATGTGGGAGATTTAACAAAAATGGTATCAGGCTAAAATTTTAAAAGGTATTAACAGAAACCAAAATTTAGAGGTAAAAAAAGAAAATCTATCATTGAGGAATGATGTAAAGGGAAGCTAAGATTTCTAATAAGGGCATTACATTGTATATGATAAAATATGAAGCTCAACAATGTGATTATAGTTCAATTTCTTATTATGGACAGGATAAATGGCTATAGTGCAAAGCCTATGACTGAATGTCAGTTAGGTATTATTGAATTCTTATTGTTTACAAAGCAATGAATTACTATTTCATCCAGAGTTACACTGTGACCGTTTAATAACATGCTGTCTTTAGGAATATCCCCTACTTTATATGCAGGAGCTGTAGGTATTTTGTTGGTGTTTTTGTGGCAAGTTCACATTGCATCATAACACAAAGTTTGTACCCTCTTTTCTAGACATTAAACTTTTCTCCCTGCTCCCACTCATATCACTTTTTTATTATGCATTCTGATGCATTTTCTTCTCCTGTTTGTCATTTACAACTTTGGCCCTTATTAATTGGACTACCTTCATACAGGACCCATATAATTTCCCTCCTGTCTTTCATGTCATATTCTCAGATTTTTCTCTCCCTTCCAAAGCTCTCCTGGTTCATAGCCATTTTCCTTGATTCATCTCTCTTGGTTAAGTAGTTTGCTTGTGTCCCATTCATAATGCTGCATTCTCTTCATTAGACTTTCTTTTAGCAATCTTGTGTAAACTTGTGAAATTAAGTCAGCCTTTTGAGAATATTCAACTACCATTTTACTGTCAGCATTTCCCTCCCAGTACCAGTTCCAGTGTCTTTCTCTTATCCCTGACTGCCTAAACCCTCCCACCCAATAATGGACCCCATGCCCCAGAACTCTCTTCAACATCTAGTGTCAATATGGTTATTTTGTAACCAATTCCCAAAGGAATCTACTCATTGCTAACTGATATCAACCTTGATTCCCTTCTTGTACCATTGGCTCTTAGGTCATTTATTCATTTGCTGTTGGTACAGTAGATCTTGCCCATCCTGTACTTCCAGTATTATATTCTCAATATATGTGCAGATCCTTACTTTTATGCTTCATAACACAAAGAACAATCCCATTACGCCAGCTTGTTATGATATGAAGTAATAATTTATTGAGATTTCTCTCATATTTTAACCCAATTTAATGCATAATTTTCATGTACAGCAAATTCTGTCTTAAATAGGAAGAGGAGTTTACCTGATGTTATGAACTAAATGTGGCCCCTAAAATTCATATATTGAAGCTCTAACCCCCAATGTAATTATATTTGTAGATAGAGCCTTTAAACATGTAATTAAAGTTAAATGAGATCATAAAGGAGAGAGTCTAATCCAATATAACTTGTGTAAATATAAAAAGATAAAGAAATACCAGAGGTCTCTCTTTTTACCAGTACATATACAAAGAAGAAAGGCCATGAGAGGACACTGAGAGAAAGTAAACATCTGCAAGCCAAGGAGAGAGGTCTTAGAAAAAACTTCCCAACACCTTGATCTTGGATGTCCAGCCTTCAGAATTGTGAGAAAAGTAAGTTCTGTTGATGCTACACAGTGTGTGGTATTTTATTATGGTAGCCTAGGTAGATAAATACACCTGACTTTATGCATCTTAGTATTGCTCTAGTTTGCTATTTATATTAAAATATGAATATAAATACACCAACCATTGAATAGCGGTGATCATAAATTCAGTTTTCCCCATGAAACAATAACTACAACTAGGTACAATGCTATACTCTCATTTAACTTTTTATTTTAATTTAATGATAGTCTATAACTTTACTTGGTCCACAAATTCCATTATATAGGATTTAATGTTGTGTTAAAATAGTCATTTCCACTATTCATGTTACAACTTAACAAATATTTTTTATTTAAAAGTAGTTTGGTTATAATCTCTTTTCCCTAAACAACATAATATAACAAACGATTTTATAGAAAGTTCCCTAGGGATCATAAACTCTCTCTGTGGCAATTGTTACCAGGGGAATTTACATGAAGTGTCCTCCCTGAAAAATAATGCATAAACCCAGAGCATACATTTTAAATACATCATCTCACATTCTGATTTTATACAGATGTTTCATTGGAAAACTGATATTAAGTATCATATTTTCAGTAACTACAATCCAGGGATAAGGATTGAGGCTTTGTGGAACTATGGAATGATTTCCCTTCAAGCACATATTTATATAAAATGGAATTTAAAATCATATTACATGGACTACAAATAATATTAAAATAATTGTCCTTATTTAAATCTCTGAATTTATATAATGTGTAGATCCTAATGGAAAGTCACAAAAGGAATAAAAGGGGAGAGATGGTGGAGGCCTTTACAAACTTTAGTTTCCCAAGTAAACTGTAGCTTATAAGTCACAGAAATGTGCTTTATTCTTATTTAGAATTCAGGTAATTATACACTCCAGTTTTACTATCAACCATCAAACTTTAATACAAGAATAATCAGAAAACATTAGCCATGCAATAAATGTGATAGTGCTGAGAACCATTATTTAAAAGTTAACCAATGCAGTAGAATTTCACTAATCCTCATGAATGGCAAGAAAACTTGTCGTTGATGACTGATTTTTAGAAAATCAGCAAATGGATAAATATTTTCAACAATTGAGAGGGAATTAATAGGTAATTTAACAGTTATTTTGAGGAAACCATTTGTATAATAATTGCTAAAGATAATACAATATAACAAAATAAGTATTAATAACCTTTTTTCTATAAAATTAGCAAAATTTAAATCAGGTGACTTTTAAGATTTAAATGTTTTTGAGGTACAATGAATTATATATTCTTCTTTGATTTTTGTATACAACCTATCCTAGCTGTAATATATAGCATGATGTTCATAGCTTCTCATACTAACTGTGAAAACTTGAGCAATCATCCAGAACAAGAGTGGAAGACAGAGGCAGGCAGAGAGAATTTGAGAAAATACACTATTATGTCTTTTTTATAAACAATCTACCTGGAAGTCCAACATCTAGTAGAACTGCTCTAATCGATGCCCCTTTAAAACCACCAGATCCTACCCTGCTTAGTGGCCCTGAGGCAACTCTATATGATCTTGGAATTTGAAGAATCACAGTTGGAAAAACTTTGGATCTATCCACCTATGGATATGTAACCTGAAAGTTTTCATAACATTATATTTATTGCCTATATTCACTCTGATTAAAATTTCTAACCATTTTGTTTCTTTTGCTTTCTATATAATATTTCCTTCTTCATCTACCTGATTTCTTCTATAATTCTATTAATATTAAAGTCTTTGTTACTTTTTCTAAACACTAGTATTTCTTACTTCTTTTTATTTTTTAATTCTTTATTGTTGAAAGTATTACATATGTACCCTTTTATCCCCATTGTCATCTCCCAGCCTGCACCCACCCTCTATTCCCAGTGTACACTACCCAACACCCATTGTCTGTATCCATTGGTTATGCTTATATGCATACAAGTCCTTTGGTTGATCTCTTACCTCTCCACCCCCTAGCCTACCATCCCCTGCCTTCCCTCTGAGGTTTGAAGGTAGTATTTCTTTTTTAAATTAGTTTTATGTGTGGTAAACTATGAAGATGGTGGCCAGGAAGATTGCAGTGAAGGAGAGAGTATGAGTGAGTGAGGGAGCAAAAGGGGAGTGTGTGGATGTGTGGGGTGTGTGTGTGTGTGTGTGTGTGTGTGTGTGTGTCTGAGTGAGGGACAGCCAGATCTCGCAGGACCTTCTGGGGCTAGTGGATTGGGCTCGCCTAGCCAAGCAGCCTCTGCTACTGCAGTAATCTCTCTTGGAGCACTAACTCTGCCACAGAGCCTGCCTCATCTTGAAGGACAGAGCTGTGGTAACTGGGAACCCAGTCTCACCTCAACCCAGGGGGCCCTCAGACACCACCAAGGACCCTACAGCCACACTGGCCAGGGAACTGCTGCCTCGGGTGTGAAGTCACGAACACCCAGACTCAAGCCTCCCTGGCTGAGGGCTACTATGAGTTCTGGAGTGCGCTCCCCTCACACCAGCCAGATGCTTTAGTCCTAGGCACCATGACAACACCAGCAGTCACACGAAAAGCTGCCACCTGCGAACGCCTGTGGAGCAAGCAGCCACCACCCAGGACTACATGAGGAGCAAGCAGCCAGGGGAACAAGCAGCCACCGCCTGCGACCTCACTGGGAACAAGCAGCAGCCACCTGCGACCATGTGGGGAGCAGCCGCCTTCACCTCCCTCCGGGGTACAGCCAATGCCAGCAACCACGTGGGGAGCAGCTGCCCCGCGAACACCTGAGAAGCAGCTGTCACCCGCGAAAACTGGAGGAGCAGCCACCGCCTACGACCCTCAAGGAGCAGTCGCCACCCTGTGAACACAAGAGGAACGGCTGCCGCCCACGACCATGTTACCCGCCACCAGGCCCTCCACTGCAGCCACAGGCCCAGCACAATTCAAAACCTAGACACTTCAGTGAGAGCAAAAATGGGGAGACAGAAAAACAACCCCCCAAAAAAGAAAAGGAGGAATCCCCAGAAAAGAAACTAAATGAAACAGAGGCATACAATATGTCAGAAAAATAATTCAGAATAAGGGTCATACAGTTCATAAACTGGATGGATGAGAAAATCAACAACCTATGTAAGAATCAAGAAGAAATAAAAAGTGATATAGCAACAATAATAGACACCTTTCAAAAGAGGACATTCAGAAAGCCAAGAGACATATGAAAACATGCTCAAAGTCACTAATCATCCGAGAGATGCAAATCAAAACAACAATGAGGTACCATCTCACACCTGTCAGAATGGCCATCATCAACAAATCAACAAACGACAAGTGCTGGAGAGGATGTGGAGAAAAAGGAACACTTGTGCACTGCTGGTGGGAATGCAGACTGGTGCAGCCACTATGGAAGGCAGTATGGAGGTTCCTCAAAAAATTGGAAATGGAACTCCCATTTGACCCTGTGATCCCACTACTAGGAATATATCCCAAGAAACCAGAAACACCTATCAGAAAGGATATATGTAACCAGATGTTCGTAGCAGCACAATTCACCATAGCTAAGATCTGGAAACAGCCTAAGTGCCCATCAGTAGATGAATGGATTAGAAAACTGTGGTACATCTACATGATGGAATACTATGCTGCTGTTAAAAAGAAGGAACTCCTACCATTTGCAACATCATGGATGGAACTGGAGAGCATTATGCTAAGTGAAACAAGCCAGTCAATGAAGGAAAAATACCACATGATCTCACTCATTCATGGATAATAAAGACCATTACAAACTTTTGAACAATAATAGATACAGAGGCAGAGCTGCCTCAAACTGATTGCCAAACTGCAGTGGGAAGGCCAGAGAGAGTTGGGGGGCAGGAGGGAGGGGAGTAAGAGATCAACCGAAGGACTTGTATGCATGCATATAAGCATAACTAATGGACATAAGACACTGGGGGGTAAAGGAGGGTAGGGGTGTGTCAAGGGCGGGGGGGAAAAAAAGGACACTTATGTAATACCCTTTGTAATACTTTAAGCGAAAAATAAAAAAATATTTAAAAAAATAATAAAAAATAAAAAATAAATAAATAAAAAACACTATGGAAGCTTTCAACAGTAGACTAAAAGTAGAAAACCTAATTAGCAAATTAGAAGACAGGGAAGCAGAACACACACAATCTGAACTGCAATTGGAGAAAAAAAATCAAAAGACAGGAGGAGAGCCCGAGGGAGTTTTGGAACAACATAAAATGAAGCAACATAGGTATAATAGGGGTGCCAGAATGACAAGAAGAGGAACAAGAGTTAGAAAACCTATTTGAAGACATACTGCCAGAAAACTTTCCTGATATGGGAAAGAAAACGTCACACAAGCACAGGGAGACCCAAACAAGATAAATCCAAAAAGACCCACACCAAGACACATCATAATTACAATTTCAAGCATTAACAACAGAGAGAGAATCTTAAAGGCTGCAAGAGAAAGACAGAAAGTTATGTACAAGGGGATCTCCCATTAGACAGTCAAATGATTTCTCAATATAAACACATCAGGGCAGAAAGCAATGAAATGAAGTATACAAAGTGATGCAGGGCAGGGGACTGAGTCCAAGAATACTCTATCCAGCAAGGCTATCATTCAATATTGAAGGGGAAATCAGGAGCTTCACAGACAAAAAAAGGATAAGGGAATTTGTCACTATCAAACAAGCAATGCAAGAAATGCTAAAGGTACTGTTATTAAAAAAGAAGAAAAATAAAGGGGGAAGAAGAAACACAGGAAAATAAAATAAAATAAAAGTGGCTACAAACAAGTACCTATCAATAATAACTAAATGTAAATGGGCTAAATGCTCTAATCAAAGGACATCAAGTGGCTGAATGGATAAGAAAACATGACCCAAATATTTTCTGTCTACAAGAGACCCACCTCAGAACAAGAGACTCACAGACAGAAAGTGAAGGGATGGAAAAGTATCTTTCAGGCAAATGGAAATGAAAAAAAAAAAAGCTGGGGTAGCAATACTTATATCTGACAAAATAGACCTCAGAGTGAAGGCCATAAGAAGGGATAAGGAAGGCCTCTTCATAATACTAAAAGGATAGATACAACAAGATGATAAAACTCTGGTAAATATATATGCAACCAAATCATGAGCACCCAAATACATAAAAAAAAACTTCTGGAAGATATCAAGGGAGAGATTGACAACAATATGATCATAGTATGGGACTTTAATACCCCACACACATCACTGAATAAATCCTCTGGACAAAAAAAAATCAGCAAAGAAACAGCTACCCTAAATAACTTACTAGATCAGATGGACTTCATTGACATCTTCAGATCATTTCACCCCAAAGCTACAGAATATTTATTCTCACCAAATGCACATGGGACATTTTCAAAGATGGATCACATATTGGGTCACAGGCAAAATCTGTCCAAATTCAAGAAGATTGAAATCATATCAAGCATCTACTCAGACCACAATGGCATAATATTAGAAATAGATGACAATAAAAATAATCAAAAATTCAAACAATTGGAAGCTGAATAGCATGCTATTAAACAATTATTGGGTTACCAAAGAGATCAAAGAAGAAAGCAAAAATATCCTGGAAATGAATGACAATGAAAACACAACAATCCAAAACCTATGGGACACAATGAAAGCAGTCCCAAGAGGGAACTTGATAGCATTACAGACCTACCTCAAAAAACAAGAAAAAAATGGTAATAAATTATCTAACTCTACAACTTAAAGAATCAGAAAGAGAGTAACAAGAAAATCCCAGAGCGAGCTGAAAGAAGGAGGTAATAAAGATCAGAGCAGAAATAAATGACATAGAGAACAAAATTACAAAAGATCAATGAAACCAAGAGCTGGTTCTTTGAAAAGATAAACAGGATTGATGAACCTCTAGCCAGGCTCACCAAGAAGCAAAGAGAGAGGACCCAAATAAAAATATCAGAAAGGAAAGAGGTGAAATAACAGACCCTACAGAAATACAAAGGATTATAAAAAAAAATACTATGAACAACTCTATTCCAACAAACTAAACAACCTAGAGGAAATGGACATATTCCTAGAAAAATATGACCTTCTAAAATTCAATCAAGAAGAATCAAAAAAATGTCTACAGGCTGATAACTAAGGAGGAAATTTAAGCAGTCATCAAAAAACTTCCAGCAGACAAAAGCCCGGGCCAGATGGCTTCACAGGGGAGTTTTACCAAACACTCAAAGAACAACTAAAACCTACTCTTCTCAGACAATTCCAAAAAATTCAAGAGGATGGCACACTTCCTAGCTCGTTTTTTGAAGCAGCATTACTCTAATCCCAAAAGCAGATAAAGACACTACAAGGAAAGAGAATTATTGGCCAATATCCCTGATGAACATACATGCTAAAATCCTCAACAAATTCTAGAAAACCAGATCCAGCATTACATAAGAAATATCATACACCATGACCAAGTGGGATTTATTCCAGGTGTACAAGGCTGGTACAATATAAACAAATCAATAAATGTGATACATCACATAAACAAACTGAGAGACAAAAATCACATAATTATATCAATTGATGCAGAAAAGGCGTTTGAGGAAATCCAACACCTTTTCCTGATAATAACTCTCAGCAAAGTGGGAATAGAGAGATCAAACCTCAACATAATAAAAAACCTTATATAACAAACCTACAGTTAACATCATACTCAATGGGCAAAATCGAAAACTATTTCACCTAAGAACAGGAATGAGACAGGGATGCCCACTTTCACCACTCTAGTTTGACATAGTACTGGAAGTGCTAGCCAATAGCAATCAGACAAGAAGAAGAAATAAAAGGCATCCAAATTGGAAAAGAAGAAGTAAAATTGACATTATTTACAGATGGTATGATATTGTACTTATAAAACCCTAAAGACTCCATCAAAAACTACTAGTCTTAATGAATGAATTTGTCAATGTAGCAGGATGTAAAATTAACACCCAGAAATCTATGGCTTTAAGCAATTATTTCATTTACCATTGCACCACAAAAATTAAGGTACCCTGGAATAAATTTAGCCAAGGAGGTAAAGGACTTGTATGAAAAAATTACAGGACACTGAAAAAAGTGATAGAGCAAGACATAAACAAATAGAAGAATATACAGTGCTCATGGATTAGTTGAATCAACATCATTAAAATGTCCATTTACCCAAAACAATCTATAATTTCAATACAATCCCCATTAAAATACCAAGGGCATATTTCACAGACCTAGAAAGAACTCTCCAAAAATTCATCTGGATTAAAAAAGACCCCGAATACCTGCACCAATCTTGAGAAAGAAGAACAAAGTTGGAGGGATCACAATACCAAATATCAAGCTATATTACAAAACCATGGTTCTTAAAACTGCCTAGTACTGGCTCAAGAACAGCCATATAGACCAATGGAACAGAACAGAGAACCCAGAAATTGACCCAAACCATTATGTTCAACTAATATTTATCAAAGGAGGCAAGAGCATACAATGGAGTCAAGACAGTCTCTTCAATAAATGGTGTTGAGAAAATTGGGCAGATAGATGCAAAAAAATAAAACTAGACCACCAACTTACACCATACACAAAAATAAACTCAAAATGGATAAAAGGACTTAAATGTAAGGCGGAAACCATAAAAATCTTAGAAGAAGCCATCGTCAGCAAAATAGCAGACATTTGTCGTAGCAATATCTTCACTGATATAGCTCCTAGGGCAATGGAAACTAAGGATAAAATAAACAAATAGGACTACATAAAAAAAACAACCTTCTGCACAGCAAAAGAAACCATCAACAAAACAACAAGAAAGCCCACTGTGTCGGAGAAAATATTTGCCAATGCTCTTTCAGATAAGGTTTTAATCTCCAAAATTTATGGGGAACTTCTACAACTTAAAAAAAAGGAAGATAAACAATCCAATCAGAAAATGGGCAAAGGACCTAAATAGACATCTTTTGAAAGCAGACATAAGGAAGGCCAAGAGACATATGAAAACATGCTCAAAGTCACTCATCATCCAAGAGATGCAAATCAAAACGACAATGAGGTACCATCTCACACCTGTCAGAATGGCTATCATCAACAAAACAACAAACAAGTGCTGGCCAGGATGCAGAGAAAAAGGAACACTCTTGCATTGCTGGAGGGAATGCAGACTGGTGCAGCCACTGTGGAGAACAGTATGGTATTTCCTCAAAAAATTAAAAATGGAACTTCCATGTGACCCAGTAACCCCATTTCCAGGAATATATCCCAAGAAAACAGAAACGCCAATCAGAAAGGATATATGCACCCCTATGTTCATAGCAGCATAATTTACAATAGCTAAGATTTGGAAACAGCCTAAGTGCCCATTAGCAGATGAGTGGATTAAAAAACTGTGGTACATCTACACGATGGAATTCTATGCTGCTGTAAAAAAGAAGGAATTCTTACCATTTGCAATAGCATGGATGGAACTGGAGAACACTATGCTAAGTGAAATAAGCCAGTCAGAGAAAGATAAATATCACATGATCTCACTCTTTTGTTGAATACAATGAACAACATAAACTGATGAACAAAAATAGAACCAGAGACAAAGAAGCGTGGAACAGACTGTACAACCTGTGAAGGAAGGTGGGGAGTGTGGGAGTAAGAGGTCAACCAAAGGACTTGTATGCATGCATATGAGCATAACCAATGGACAAAGACAGTAGGGGGGTGAGGGCTTGTTCTTGGGGTTGTGGGTGGCCGGGGAGAGGTCAATGGGAGAAAAAGGAGATTCATGTAATACTTTAAACAATAAAGAATTTAAATTAAAATAATAATAACAACAAATTAGTTTTATGTGTAATAACAATCTCAATATTTCTATTTTTGTAGTTTTGACATTATCCACCATTCTCAAATCCAGTCCCATGGTTCACTGTCAGATTTGATTATTGACTTAACTAATATTTTGTTCATTTTGCATGTGTTGATATGTTCCCTGAAATAGTAGTATACTATTCAAATAAACTGAGATTTCATTCTCTAAATATTTATTAATATCTCATAGCCATTGTAAATATTTATGTGTGATGGGTGACATTTTCTGTGGTTTTATCATTAGTAATGAATTTAAAACTTATATATTAATTTCCCAAAAGCACATTTTTAAATTTCAGAATAGAAGTTCTAATGCATAATTGTTCTGTTGTTAGGTTAAGAGTAGAAGATCAGAATGGGGGATGTGGTTTGCAAATCAATCTATTTTTTTTCAAATAGGGTATATATGATAGATGCTATGACATTTTAGTTACCATGTTACTAGTCTATTTCATTCTTATCTTCCCCATTCCTTCTATTACTTTTATGTTACTTTTAGTATTGCATTACTCATAGGTAAAATGTTGTATTTCAATGCCATACTGAATAAAGAAGTCCTTGTATAATTATTACAGTCCTGTTACTTTTCAATATTTATAACTTTTGCTGCTCGTGTGTGTTATATCCCTCTCTTTTCAACTGTATTAATTTTTCTAAGTCCCTCTACAAAAGTCCCTGGAGCAGTATTTGTTGAATTGAGCATTCAATCCAATCTCCCTTATCACAAATAAAAAAATTCCAAACAGGTATCCAAAAAATATTTATCTTCAGAAGTATAAATATTTTGTTTATATTTATATTTCTTAAAGCAATGATATCTTCAAGGCAAATTGTTGGTCACAATCTGTCCATATATGCCCAATCAAAGATTACATAAATTTTGAAATCAATATTTAAAGGTGGTTGATATAATGCACATGAAATCATCATATTGCTGAACATTAATATATTTATTTTAGAGTTTGATAAGCATATACAGATTTGGTCATTTAGGAATGGAGGAAATACTCATTGGATACAGTAATTTTTTTAATGCAGGCCTATGTAGTCATATCTGAGAACTGCAAACAAAGTTGTCAAGAAGTATTGCTTTAGTGGGGGGTGGGGGGCAATGGGGGGATAAGGACACATATGTAATACCTTAATCAATAAAGAAAAAATTTTTAAAAACTACAGAAAAAAATAAAAAAAGAAGTAGTATTGCTTTAATACTCAGATAAGGCTCATTTACAATTATCATAATAAAAACTTTTGAGCCCTAACCGGTTTGGCTCAATGGATAGAGCGTCGGCCTGCGGACTCAAGGGTCACAGGTTTGATTCTGGCCAAGGGCATGTACCTTGGTTGCGGGCACATACCCAGTGGGGAGTGTGCAGGAGGCAGCTGATCGATGTTTCTCTCTCATCGATGTTTCTAACTCTCTATCCCTCTCCCTTCCTCTCTGTGAAAAATCAATAAAATATATTTTTTTAAAAAAAACAAAACTTTTGAGTCTATCTAGCATATGTCAACCTGACTTCTTTTTGGAGAAATTTGGGTTATGATCTAACTTTACTCCTGTCCAGTTACTGCAAAGAGCAGAACTTCCCTCTCTAGCTACCAAGAACACAAGAACCTAGCACTTGTGCCTGCATCCTCACCAACCTCTTTCAGGTAATTAGCAAGGGTTAGGTGCTCAGAACTGAAGTGGCACAACCTCATACAAATGTAAACCCAAACAAAGGGAACTGGGTGACTGGCAGACAAGGCTCCATGGAAGGAAGACTTTCTTTGTATGTCGTACTCTTTTGTAATTTTTCTTAACACATGCATTCATTACCTATTCAAAAAGAACCTCAATTTCATAAAGTCTATGTATATTCTACAACATAAGATAGTACATCCATTGCTTGTATATGACTAGATGACTAAGACACTTGAAAATTGCCTAGTAGCCATGGCCAGGTAGCTCTGTAGTTCAGTTGGTTAGAGCATTGTCCCAATATGACAAGGTTCCAGGTTGAATTCCTGGTAAGGGCACATATAAGAAATAACCAATGATAATAAGTGAAACAACAAATCAATCTCTCTCTCTCTCTCTCTCTCTCTCTCTCTCATCAATAATATTTTAAAATAAGAAAATTGCCTTGCATAGCTTTAAAAGTAATACACATTCAATCTTAGCATTATTGTTTTGATTAGAAAACTCTTCCCAAGGAGGATACTAAAGAAACTTCAGTACATTCTGGATAATATAGTGTCAAGAATTTCTAAATGGTAGAATTCCTGAGATTTAACTCTACCTTTTCCTTAGATCCAGGTATTCTAGAAATGTGCATCCATTTTGAGAACTGTGTGTCTTTCAAAGAGTAACTTATTTCCAAAAAAATTGTGGAGAGAAAAAAAGGTATGAAGAGAAATACCCCCAATAAAAAATATAGTTAATGTAATTATGGGCACACTGGGAAGGAATATAACCAAGAATAAGACAGAGAGAGTGGAAAGAGAAAGAAAACTCTCTCACCCTCTATACCTTGTACCATACCCTGATATCACAAATGCTTTCATTTGTAAAATTTGGTAAAAAAAAAAAAAGTATCAGGATGAAAAATAGTAGCACAGTGTGTGTTGCTTGCATAATTTAATGTCAACCATGTTTTTTAGAATGTTAATGACTTAAATAAAACTTTGCATTCAACACAATACATAATACAAGTGCTAAATGACTGTATTTCCCTCTACTCTAAACAGCTAAATAGACACAAGAACATTCAGTTGAGCCACAAAGTCCTCACTGCGAACCCAAATGACTCTATGAAAACCTATAAATCTTCTATTTTTTTGTTATTTAGAATCTTACACAGGAAAGTTGTAAAATTCCATATATATTTCTGAATTCTATAAATCTTACTATGACACTGTAAGAAGAATGGCACCTCCAAAATAATATTAGAATAAGTAAAGATCTGCTTTCAAATAAATGCCATGTACACATTGTTTGTTTGTGGGTTGTTGTTTTTTTCTAAAAACAGAGCAAGAAGATAGGAGGAAAGTCAAGAACATTATTTCAGAAAAGTGAAACTAGGAATGCTCAGAAGTCATCAAATGCCCAATTCTACTAGGAGAAAATAAGAACTATTTTGAGAGTTAACTGTTTTCTACTTAGTAAAAAAAAAACTGTATCAGGATGAAAAATAGTAGCACAGTGTGTGTTGCTTGCATAAAGAAGATAGTTTTGTAATAAACAAAGGGGTTGTAAAATTAATATAGAAAACTCTCTGTATTTCATCCATGGAAATAAAGATAACTAATCTTAAATGGCCATATATAGAGAAAACACTTTAAGACAGTATTTTAATTCTATCAACACTTTAGTGTCTTCTCCATGCACTGTAGAGATCTCTTACTTGCTCAACCTTACTTGACTAGAGGCAAAGCCAAGTGACATGACTGACAGTTTCATTCTTCTTCTACAACATCAAACTGAATATATTAATTCGTGAACCACACACCCATGAGTAGTCATTGAAGCTGTCAGAATGAGAACTCTGAAAACCAGATAGGGTTTTAGAGGTAATCAATTAATGGAAAAGTCTGAAAGCTCAGGAGTTCAAATTTAATTCTGAAGGCAATTAAAAAGCCACTAAGAAATTCACTAGATTCTTAAGGAAAATAACAATATGCCATACAATTTTTAAATTATTATCCTAAAAATAATATGAAGAATAAACCAGAAGAAGAAGTGACTGAAAAGGCCAGGAGGCTATTTCTACATTATAGTTATTGTGTGTTAGGTTTGACTGGAAATGGAAATTAAGGAAGGTGAAGAAAGTCAGGAAAGTGTGAATGAGAATCATAAGCTTGTTAAATAGAATCATAGAGATGCCATACACAATTATGAATAATATATATAATTAATATAGATAATTATGAAAGATGATTTAGAAATACAAATTATAAATTCAGTTGGGACTATATGAAATAGGACGTGACTGATGAAAGCTAGAATTTTAAGATAGGAAAGAAGAGATGTTATTTTTTCTGGAGTTTGAAAATCATTTTTGAAGAATAACTTCTTCATTTAAGTCATGAACTCAGAACAGAAATCCAAAAACAGAAATTTGTAATCCATTAGGTATGGGGGCACACTTGGATCAGCAAATGCTGAATAGTGACCAAAGAGGGGGGAAATTAAAGACACAGAAAATTATGCTCTCACAGAAGTCAAAGAAGAAAGAATTTCAGTTTTTTCCAAGGTTGAAGAAGGGTCAAGGGAAGTGAGGCAGAAAAAGATTATTTGAGTTTTCCAGTTTTTCAATGAAATGTACATTTTATGATGTTATAATGAAAAATAGTTCATCTTAAAGGATAAGGACTGCCATCACTGACTATATCTAGAAAAAAAAGACATATATGAGTAGAATCTAATTCCAAAATAGGTGATTCAAAAATGTTATGAACTGAAGCGGTATTATTGGGAAATATTTATATCTAAATAACTGGTTTGGATACATAAATTTGGATGTGTTTATTAATTATCACATTGTGGACTCAATTCTCAGTTAAGTGCCTACTCCACCTTTATACCTTTGCTAGCAGTAGCCTCTTAATTATGCTCATTCCATAACTGGCCCAACTTTCTAAAAGTATTTTATTTTGCTTCTTTAGTCTCATCACAGTAAATGGAATTTATGCCATTGGCTTCTATTTTCTTTGGAGATGAGCAGTGGAGACTAATAGAATGCTGTCAGGAGATTGCACTGAAAAGTTTAAAGAGCATATGTAAAGGCATATTTGTAAATGGGCTAAGAAAGTAAGTCACATACTTTGTTGTATGGAAGTTAGTCACATACTTTGAAGTAGGTACTGACTTTGTGCTTCCTAGGTAAAAGTTTGTGATAAGAGAATCTATAATAATAAAAGTGTAATATGCTAATTAGACTAGACAGCCAAACAACCTTCTGGACGTCCTTCCCCATGAAGCCGCCACTGCGGGGGGCGAGGAAGAAGCGGTTAGGGGTGATCAGGCAGGTAGGTGAGCAGTTAGGGGTGATCAGGCAGGCAGGCAAGTGGTTAGGGGCCATCAAGCAGGCAGGCAGGCGAGCAGTTAGGAGCCTGTGGTCCTGGATTGCAAGAGGGATGTCCGACTGCAAGTTTAGGCCTGATCCCACAGTCAGACATCCCCCAAGGGGTCCCGGATTGCAAGAGGCTGCAGGCCGGGCTGAGGGACCCCCCTCCTCCTGTGCATGAATTTTGTGCACCCGGCCTCTAGTTGTATATAACTATTTGACCCTTTAATTAATGTACTTGAGCTTCCCTAAATACAGATCTTACTACCATGAGAGCATTTATCCATTGTTTGAAAACATACACTTGACATTTGTTTAGTGGAATTTAACTTTTAGTTAATGTGGGACAATATAAAAATTTATATATACATTATAAGTGTAAATCCACAACAGAAAAACACAAGAAGGAAAAACAACAATTCCCCCATAAATAGAAAAGCACAGAACAAACAAAAAGATAAATAAATCATTCTTTAATTATTATTTGATCTCTACTAACCTCCAACTTAAAAAAAATTCAAGTCAACCTGCTTTGATAAATAAAACATCAGTTTTGGGAATACATACATTAGGTATATATTATAACAACAAAATATGAGGTGCTATTTAAATCATAAATGCATTCCAAAATAGTCATATTTGTATTTAACTATAAATTCACCCATCCAAAACATTCAGGAGATTAGTTAATAAATTCCACTATAAATAAAATAGTTTAATTGAACCCTAACCAATTTGGCTCAGTGGATAGAGCAGTGGCCTGCGGACTGAAGGGTCCCGGGTTCGATTCCAGTCAAGGGCATGTACCTTGGTTGCAGGCACATCCTCAGTAGGGAGTGTGCAGGAGGCAGCTGATCGATGTTTCTCTCCCATTGATGTTTCTAACTCTCTATCCCTCTCCCTTCCTCTCTGTAAAAAAATCAATAAAAATATATTTTAAAAAAAATAAGAGGCTGGTCATATAACCAGGAAAAATCCATTAAAAAATAATTTAATTGATTGTTGACCTATAAAATCATGCAAATAAAGACATATAAACCTCAGCCTATTTATATATGCAAAGATTTTCAACATTCTGGATTGTATAATTTTTACACAAACCATTACAATCCTCACAAATATTGTAGTACCTATTAACTTTTCAAAAATAAGTGCAAAATGACAAAGAAATACAATAATAATAAGATATAAAGTTTGAAAGAAAATAGTTGACTCGACTTTCAAACCAATAACAGTTTTAAATGCATAAATACCATTCGATGAAAATCTTCTAGGAAATTTTGCAGTCCAGTTGTTTTCCTGCTTTAGTTACTTTTTAAATACCCTGTAAACAATTGACTGTATCTATAAACTGGACAGGGTCAGTGTTTTCTGGGAAAAAAATTCTAACAGGTATTATTTGCCACACAATCACTACAGAATCACTTTGGTTCAGTGATTCCCAAAGTGGGCACTGCAGCGATCCAGGGGGGCGGTGATGGCCACAGGTGCATTTGGGGGCGATGAGTAACTACTATTAAAATTTTAAAAAAATTAATTTCCAGGGGCTGAGTAATATTTTTTCTGGAAAGTGGGCGGTAGGCCAAATAAGTTTGGGAACCACTGGGTAAACTGCTGGGTTTTTGTTGTTGTTGTTATTGTTATTGTTGAGGATAATCTCCTTTTTTATTTATCTTGATTGTTGAAAGTATTACACATGACCCCTTTGCTTTGTTTTTTCCCCATTGGCCTCCCTCCACCCCACACCTGCCCCTCCCAGACCTTTACCACTCTATTGTCTGTGTCCATGGGCTATGCATATATGCATATAAGTTACTGGGTTAATCACTCCAGGTAAGTTACTGTAGTTATAAAATGTAATTTAGATAAAAGCTTAAAAGTTCTACATTTTTATTTTTAAAACTACATAGAATTGCCATACTCAACCCTGCTTTAACAAGATGAAAGATATACAAATAACACTACAAATATTCAAAATTTGGCATTTAGTTTCCTTGAGGAAAATTCTGTAACTTTAAGGAGAGGGGGGTGATACAATTGATACAAATGATCCACTGTTCTTTTGACCTACCTTTCTTTAACTTTAAGATTCTGTATCATTCATAAAAACAAGAAACTGCCCTGGCTGGTTTGCTCAGTGGATAGCAAGTCGGCCTACGTACTGAAGGGTCCCAGGTTCGATTCCAGTCAAGGGCACATGCCTGGGTTGCAAGCTCGATCCCCAGTGGGGGGATGCAGGAGGCAGCCGATCAATGATTCTATCTCATCATTGGTGTTTCTATCTCTCTCTCCCTATCCCTTCCTCTCTGAAATCAATAAAAAATATTAAAAACAAAAACAAAAAAACAAGAAACTGCAGGTCACCATCAGAACTATGTCAGGCCCATAAACACCCTGCTAATTCCCAATACATAGTACACAAATTAACTATCATTTAATGAAGTAGTATCGAGGCATCCCAGGATTTCATCCAAATCTGCCTCAATAGTGTATACTAAAGACATAAGCACATTAATGAATGCCAACTTCTAGTTACAAAATTAAGGCTTACTTAAAAGGAAAACATAAAGATATACTTGAGTAAAAATCAACAGTAATTTATAAGCAGCAAATAACCAGAACAGCACTTTTTGTGTAGCAAGAATGTAGCTTCCACCCCAATTATCTCAAATGACTTCATTATGTTCTAAATACAGATAAAATACTTTTTGTTTGATATTTCTCTTAAAAGCTCCTTTTTTAGATTCATCAGAAGAGAAAAGCCCCAAGGTCACCTGTCAATAACGGAACAAACCCTCAGTAAATTACTGTGCTTCACAAATAAATTCCGCATCAGTAATTAAAACCAGGCCTCTCTGGTCCTGTGTTATCAGCTCATCAAATTCATTGCTCATCTAGAATAACAGATCCACATCTGCAGTCATTACAGCACGCCAGATAAATCAATCCTCTCAATGATGCTTTGAGCCATCTCTGCTCCCTTTTAACCAGCCCGATATTTATTTCCCCCTGACACTTCTGACATTCTATTTACTGTAGGCAAATGGAACTCATACGGCACCTTGTAATGGCTTTACCAAATCCCATTGTGGGGCATATCTTAGAAGACTGATGGTTGCAATAAACAAGGTTTTATGGTGTAAGTGTGAGCTTCCAACTTTTTTCCCCTAGATTTGACTTCTGCTGTGAAGGTTTATTACACTTGATTGCAGGTGGAAGACTAGTGACTATTTAGAGCTTTGTTAACTAAAAGTCAGCGAGAAAACTTTTGAGCTGATGTCAGTGTTTCTTGTCTTTCTTTTATTTTTTATTAATTTAATTCTCTATCAAAGGAGTCTTGAACAGAAGGTTGCAACTCCAAAGTCCATAGAATATCAACAATAAAACTAGTACTAATCAATTCCTTTGCTTTTTTGAGATTTAAAAAGAAGAAACCATCACAAGGTTAAAAAAGGTTTTAAAATTATTATTCTTAAAAGGATATGATCACACTGAGAAAAATTATATACAACCTAAATGCAAAAGTTCATGCATTTTCATACAAAAAGCTTTTGTGAAATGGTATAATAAGCAATTCGAGGAAAATATGGATAGTAATCATGCTTTTGAACAAAATTGGCATTTTTAAAGAGCCCCCTTTTTTATCTTCACAAATGAACCAATACTCTGAAGAAAAATAAAATTAGAAATTGTAACAGTTGTGTTATTCCAGCTGACAAATTTTGGGTGGCTCTGCACAAACCATTTTTTCACTGAACTACACTAGCTTTGGTGGCAGCAATTATGCAGGGCTCAGAGAGACTCACATTAAATCAATGTCACAATATTAGTGGATCTCACTCTTGGCATATAGTAAACATTTCTTTGTGACACATACTTGAAAGAAGCACTGTCAACTTCTTGTCTGTTTCTTTTTTTTCTTGACAAGCACAAAGCTAAAGCACATAGTAGGTTGTGAAGGCTGAGATCACTTTCTGAACTTTGATTTAAAATAGTAGGATATACTCTTTTCCTTTATGAAAACTCCATATTTATCAGTCTTATGTTCTGATTATACTCTCCTCAGAGGCCAAAGTTTGAATATATTGTGTTTTGAAATAATCACCTAAAGCATCCCTCCTCCCTAAGCCTGTCCTGAGAGTTGGTGTTTATGATGGCCTAGATAGAATCAACAGGCTCATCACTTCCCTTTAAACATACCAAGAAAGGTCTTATTTATTCAAGGGCCCATAGGAGGTCTTTCATCCCAGACACTGTTTTCCAATTATCATTGGCTATTGAGGCCAAGCAAAAGAAACAAACTTCATTGTCTTTATAAACTGCCATGTTACTTATAGCTGGAAGACAGAAGCCGCAGAAATGCAGAACTAAATGAGGTCTTAGAGATTACAGATGAGAAAACTGAGATGAAAACAAGCTGAGCTGAAGTGCCCAAGGTCACACAGTTAGATAATGGATGAATGGTGGGATTCAAGAGCCCAGACCTCTGAGCTTCACTCCTATTTAAATAATAGCCATGATCATTAATAGTTTCAGCCAGCATGCTTTCTATTTTTTAAATTTCTTTATTGGTTAAGGTATTACAAATGTGTCCTCATTTCCCATTAACCCCCAACCTCCCCCCCCCCCACTCATGCTCTTATCCCCCTGTTGTCCATGTCCATTGGTTTGGCTTATATGCATGCATACAAGTCCTTTGGTTGATCTCTCCCCCTTACCCCCTCCCTCCCCTACTTTCCCTCTGGGGATTGATAGTCTGATCGCTGTTTCTCTGTCTTTGGATCTGCCCCTGTTCATCAGTCTATGTTGTTCTCTATATTCCACAAATGAGTGAGATCATGTGGTATTTATCTTTCTCTGACTGGCATATTTCACTTAGCATAATGCTCTCCAGTTCCATCCAAGCTGTTGCAAATGGCAATAAGCCCTGTCAGTATCTTGCTTTTTTGTGCTGTCCCTGAAGTAACAGCAGGTGTCAGCTGAAGAAACCTGTGATCTATACTTGTAAGCCTTCCAAAAACAGGGATAGGGAAGTACCATTTTTTAACTCCCAGCTCAAATCCCAATTCCTGACACATGGTAATTGTTCAACAGATACTTGTTAAGTGAGTGAAGTCAGGCAAATTCAAGATCCCTCCTCCAAGTCCATGAATGGGAAGAAGGAATATAGGAGAAAGATACATCAAAATTAATTACGTACTAGTGAGAAGGATATTTCACCTCTCCAATTTTTATACATGCTATGCTAAGACAGTTCACAAAGATGCCAGACAGAACAAAGTAGTGCGAATAATTTTTATGGTCTTTTATATTTGACAATCTCAAAAAAAGGAAAGTTAAGCTTCATAACATCCTGTACGATGTAGTTAAATACTATTATCCACATTTTACAGAAGGTAAATTCAGAAGCAAAATGTGTGAAGTTGGATGTTCACACTCAAATGGGAAGTTTATGACAACATTGACAATGTAATCTATGAACCCTGATTTTCAGTGCTTAACACAACCAGTTGTATCAGTTATAATGCCTGTGTGATGATAATAAAAGCTATTTTTTATAACACTTTTCCTGGTAGGAGTTCAAAGTCCTCTACAAATACACTGTCTGCCCAGTAGTTTTGTAAATAACAATCTATAGATGACAAAGAAAAGTAACCCTAATCCCAAAACCCCACTGAGGTGTTCTAAATTTCAAAAAGTAATTATTTTTAATCAGGAAATTTTGGTGATATTTTTGGACTTTTTATTAGGAACTATAGAATTTTCTAATTACAAATTATATTAATTTTGAATAACAAGATATCATTACCACACTTGAAAAGTGTGATCGACAGGCTGAAATGCTTAACCCACTAGAATGTTTCCTTTCTCTGTTTGTTTTCACTAACCCAAATCAAATATACCAAGTTACAGGGCTTCTAATGTGTAATGAAAATTAAAATTATTAAAAACTAAAATAGAATAGAATAAAGGAAACTAAAATAAGTATTATAGTATATGAAATGGTTAGGTCCAAATATGTACCTCAAAGCTACTTATAACATGAATTGGTAATTTTGTTTCTTTTTAGGTTGTATAAGCATATGATATGAGCACAATTCATTACAAATATTTTAAATCAAGCTTCAGCCCCAATACTCATTACCTGTCTCTTTACTAAGAAAAACCAAGTCATATTCTTTCTCAATCTTTTTATAGATCCATAAAAAATAGTTTTATTTTGAACAACAGAAGTTTGTTGTTGGCCTAAGGTTTCCAGATTTGTTATTGTCTTCTACTAGAATCACAATGAGCAAAAACAATATTAAATTTTTATTTTTAATGGTAAAATTTTAGCTTATACCTTGTCAAATCTGTAGCTACATCAGATTTATTAATTTAAAAATTGAAAACTCATGCATGAAATATATCCACTAAAAAGGTCCTGGCAAAGCAATATGATGTACAGAACTACACAAAGACTGATTGGATTATAAAGTCTATGGAACCATAATACAATGGATCTGTGTTCTAGGACATATGAGAATGGAATCCAATCTACCTCTCTTCTTTTTGGCAATAGAGACAGAAGTGTGCCTGGAACATTAACTAGTAGACCCAAAACTGGAATCATGTATCTGTGACTAACTAATCTCCACATTTTGCTCAATCATTTTACATTAATTCCTTGTTCCTTGATGTCTTCATGATTTATTTGAGGTTTGTAACAGTGATTCTCCCACCCTAAACCACTGAATATTTACATGAGATCTGAAAATATATATGTTTAACACACTCCCCTGCAGACTACAATGCTCCCCAAAGCTTAAGAATCACTGGTTTGTCCTGACCGGTTTGGCTCGGTGAATAGAGCATCGGCCTGTGGACTGAAAGGTCCCAGGTTCGATTCCGGACAAGGGCATGTACCTTGGTTGTGGGCACATTCCCAGTGGGATGTGTGCAGGAGGCAGCTGATCGATGATTCTCTCTCATCGATGTTTCTGGCTCTCTATCCTTCTCCCTTCCTCTCTGTAAAAAATCAATAAAATATATATTTAAAAAAAAAAGAATCACTGGTTTATAATGTTACTGAGTGACATTGTCAGTTTAAAAGGTTACTATAATCTTATATAATAAAAGGCTAATATGCAAATCAACTGAATGGCAGAACGACTGGTCACTATGATGCTCACTGACCACCAGGGGACAGACACTCAAAGCAGGAGCTTCCCTCTGGTGGTCAGTGCACTCCCACAGAGGGAGCGTCGCTCAGCCAGAAGCCCTGAGCCGGGCTCATGGCTAGAGAGCTCAGCGGAGGTGGCAGGAGCCTCTCCCACCTCTGTAGCAGCGCTAAGGATGTCCCACTGATGGCTTAGGCGAGGAGCGGGACTAAGCCGGCAGTCACACATCCCCCAAGGGCTCCCACACTACGAGAGGGCGCAGGCCAGGCTGAGGGACACCCCCCCCCAAAGTCCATGAATCTCGTGCACTGGGCCTCTAGTAAAGAGTATAAGGGGTTTACTCAATATTGTACCTAGTTTTCTCTCCAATAGTATAGAAGTAAACATTCCATGTTGTAAAGATCATTAACCTTTAAGGCCACTGAAGTTCATTTACTGCGTGGGTAGTGCTCTAGGTTAGAAAACTCACTTAGGTGGGTCCCAGGATGTACTCTCTGAGAGTAAACTGTGAGAGAAACAGGACAGTTTACAACCAATGAGACAAACAAGATGGTTATTATTATCTCCACTTTACAAATAAGGAAAGAGACTCAACAAGGCCAAATGCTTTTGCCATGGCTACATGTTTGTAAATTCTGGAATCATGACTTTAACTTGGGTCTTCTGACTCTTGTCCAGTTTCTGGTGTCTTTCAATTTTATTATGACACCTTCCTGGTAAGTAGAATGCATGTATTTGAATTTAATGTTTCAAAAGACCAGTGTGCAATTATTTTACATTTTACAAATGCAGTATATACTTTACCAACAATATTCATTTAAGCAGGTAATGTAAGGAGGCAATATACTAACCAGACTCAGACACAACTATTATCTGGTGCCAAAGATTATCAGTGAAGTGCATTCTTCAGCATGTGCCAACGCACTAAGTAGGAGAGGATTTGAAAAATAATTAAGCCTCATTTTTTTTTCCTTTTGTAATATCCCCTAAAGAAAATAACTTTTGAACAAGTTGAATGTATACACCAATGAGTGCAAATTCATATGTAACGCTGTCTGAACAGAATGGTAAAGTGGGTGTGGTTCAACAGGGGCGGCTACCTAACAAGGGCTTTCTACACATATAGGATGAACTACACTAGTTCTTTTATCATTTATTACCAGTAGAACTCCATGCAAGTCATTTTCTCTCCCCATAAAATGGCAGAAAAGACTACTCTACCTAACTCACAGAGTTTTATGAAGATGCAGTGAGAGATTAAATGTAAAAGCACTTTGTAAAGCATGAAAGCTATTGATTTGGAGTAGGTTAGTAGGTAAGAGCTTATAACTACATTACAAACTTTTGAAGATAAAGAGCCACATCTTAGTTATCTTTAACATTTCCATAATGTCTTGTTCAGATAGAACATTATACACAGCTGGCATTTATTCATTTATGCATTTTTTTTCATTCACTCAGCAAACCTGTTTATTGAATAGAGTTGTTAAATTGAATTAAATAAAATATAAAAAGAAAATCCATTCTCGATTCCCCAGGGATACCATTCTACTACTTTTAAAATCATTTTCAAATTATTTTTAATATATCTAAGAGCTAGAATATAGAGTCCACTTTCATAAATGAAAGCGTAAATCACTTATGGACTGTATTCCTTATTAATGAGGAAAAGAAAAACCATGTTATAATATGTGTCTTATCCTTATGCAAAAGCCTTGTTTCTTTAGCAAGGTCAGCTACATAGGGCTTCCATTCAAGTACTGTATATGGAATAGGCAGTTGTTTATGTAATATAATTTGAGAGGTATTTGGGATATACCTCTTGCCCCAGATGCTTTCCCCAGCTTCTTGGTTTTGTTAAAAACTCTTGCATCAAGGAACTTTTTTATTTTCCTTTTGGACCCTGAAGACTTCAATCTTCAAAATTCCTATAAAAATACAAGTCAAATAACTCTAGGAGAAGTTATAACTTGAACTACCATGACAATGCTTTTTTTTAGTTTGACAGGCCTCTGAGAAAAAAGCCATGAAACAGCATTCCTCACCCTAGCTGGTTTAGCTCAGTGAATAGAGCATCGGCCTGTGGACCAAAGGGTCCCGGGTTGGATTCCAGTCAAGGACACATACCTTGGTTGCAGGCTCCTCCCTGGCTCGGGACCTGATCAGGTCTCCTGCAGGAGGCAACCAATCGATGTGCTTCTCTCACTTCTATGTTTCTCTCTGTCTTTCCCTCTCTCTTCCACTCTCCCTAAAAAAAAAAAAATCAATGGAAAAATATGCTTGGGTGAGGATTAACAACAGCAACAAAAAAAATGAAAGAAAAGAAATAGCATTTCCCAAAGTAAGTATGAGAAACACCAATATCAGGACAGGCTCTGTGAAAACACAGGTGTTCTATAATTAGAAAAATTTAGAAAATTCTATTATATTTTTCCACTTAGATTTGCATAAGTGTGATCAACATTAGCATTTTACAGGCTAGAGGTTGTAAGTGCTATCATTAAGAAACCTATTTAGGAGAGACAAAATGACAGTCAAATCGGCAGACATGTCCTGGGCCTTGTCCTGGAGCGGATAGAAGGAACAACTAAATCGAATAACATCCACCCGAAATTGGTGACGTAGACATAGCTGGTGAGACAATTTGCAGCCAGGAAGGGCAGAGGACACCTGCAGAACAGTAAGGATTGGGGATCTGGGCTGGAGAGAGTTGCAAGACCTCTGAGCCAAGAGAGTCAGAAGGAAGTTAGTGTCCCTTGGGGACAGGCATAATAGCTGACTGTGGAAAGGAAGTCCACAGGGCTTCTGGTGGCAGGGGATTCTAGATCTAAATCCAAAGTCACGAGAAGCTGAGCCCAGAGGGGGCAGCCTGAAGTACTGCCCAAGCCACATGGTGCGGGGGGCGGGTGGGGGGGGAACTCGAGGTGGCATGGTTGTTTACCTCTTTTTGGTTGTTGCTTTTATTTGCTAAAACCAGTTCATAGAATCTTTCAAATACAAACAATCACCTGTGGCTGAGGTGCAGGTGGAGGTTCAGACTTGTGGAGTCTGGGGAGAGGCTATGGAGGAGAGCAGGTCAAGGAGAGATGACTAGGAGTCCAGTACTGGGACATTCCTGACCCTCCAGATCAAAGCAGCCATTTTTCTTGTGAAGAGCTAGCCCCTCCCAGCAGTCTCCAGACAACAAATACAGTCACACCCAGACTATACCCTGAGTGGTACAAAGAACACAAACAAACTGAATAGTCCTAAAGAGCCCTCAGGGACTGGGTTGAAGAGAGGCCATTGAGGCACAGAAAGTGCTATAGCAACCTCCCTAACTATAGCCCTGTAAGAAACAGCAGCTTGAGAAATTAAGATTGACATCAGGCAGACAGGCAGAGTGGGCAGATTGGTCCTGCCGGATGGCTGGTAAGGCTGTGGAGACAGACAAAAACAGAGGAGCAGTGGATCGCCTGGAACTTTTAACATGCACGAACTTCGTGTACCAGGCCACTAGTCAATAATAACCTTAAACATAAGATACTATGACCCATATATTTGCTGTCTACAAGAGACCCACATCAGAAATAGGAGTCACACAGACTGATAGTGAAGGGATGGAAAAAAAGTTTTCAGGAAAATAAAAATGAGAAAAAAGCTTGGGTAGCAATACTTATATCCCAAAGCTATAGAATATACATTCTTCTCAAGTGCACACAGGACATGTACAAAGAAAGATTACATATTAGGACACAGGCAAAGTATCTTCAAAATCAAGAAGATAGAAATCATATCTAGCATCTTCTCAGATAACAATGGCATAAAATTAGAAAGCAACTACAATAAAAACAAAAAAATCAAACACTTGGAGACTAAATAGCATACTATTAAATAATGATTAGGTTACCAAAGAGATCAAAGAAGAAATAAAAAGCATCCAGGAAACAAATGACAATGGAAACACAACAATTCAAAATATATGGGACACAGTGAAAACACTCCTCAGAGGTAAGTTCAGAGCTCTACAGGCCTACCTCAAAAAACAAGAAAAATAGTAATAAATAATCAAACCCTGCAACTTAAAGAATTGGAAAGAGAGCAACAAGAAAAGCCCAGAGTAAGCAGAAGGAAGGAAATAATAAAGATCAGAGTGGAAATAGATGACATAGAGACAAAAAAAATTACTAAAAAATATCAATAAAACCAAGAGCTTGTTCTTTGAAAGGATAAACAAGATTGATGAACCTATTGTCAGGCTCACCAAGAAGCAAAGAAAGAGGACCCAAATAAACAAAATCAGAAAGGAAAGGGGTGAAATAGCAACAGACCCCCCAGACATACAAAGGATTGTAAAGAAAAAATATTATGACCAATTCTACCCAACAAAATGGACAACCTTGACAAAATGGACATATTCCTAGAAAAATACAACCTTCCAAAACTCAATCAAGAAGAATCAAAAAATCTCAATAGGCAGATGAAATTGAAAGAGTAATAAAAAAAAAAAAACTTCTAGCAAACAAAAGCCCTGAGCTACAGGGCTTCACAGGGAGTTTTACCAAACATTCAAAGAACAACTAAAACCTATCTTGCTCAGACAATTCCAAAAAATTCAACAGGATGGCACATTCTTAGCTCGTTCTTTGAAACCAGCATTACCATAATCCCAAAAGCAGATAAAAACAATACAAAGGAAGAGAATTACAGGCCAATATCCCTGATAAACATAGATGCTTAAATCCGCAACAACATTCTAGCAAATTAGATCCAGCATTACATTATAAAATCACACCCCATTACCAAGTGAAATTTATTCCAGGGATGCAAGCCTGGTACAATATCCACAAATCAATAAAGGTGATACATCTCATAAACAAATTGAGAGACAAAAATCACATAATCATATCAATTGATACAGAAAAGGCATTTGACAAAATCCAAAACCTTTTCTTGATAAAAACTCTCAGTAAGGTGGGAATAGAGAGATCATACCCCAACATAATAAAAGCCTTATATGACAAACCTATAGCCAACATCATACTCAATAGACAAAAATTAAAACCATTTCCCTTAAGAACAAGAACAAGACAGGGATGCATACTTTCACCACTCCTGTTCGACAAAGTATGGTAGTGTTAGCCATAGCAATCAGGCAAGAAGAAGAAACAAATTGCATCAAAATTGGAAAAGAAGTAAAATTGTCATTATTCACAGATGACATGATATTGTACATAGAAAACCCTAAAGAATCCATCAAAGTACTACTAGAATTAATAAATAAATTTGGAAATGTAGCATGATATAAAATTAACACCTAGAAATCAATGGTTTTTTTATACACCAATAATGAACTCACAGAAAGAGAAACTAAAGAAACAATCCCATTTACAATTGCAACAAAACAAAATTAAGATACCAAGGAATAAACTTAACCAAGGAGGTAAAGTACCTGTACTCAGAAAATTATAGGACACTGAAAAAAGAGATAGTGGAAGACATAAAAAAAATAGAATATACTGTGTTCATGGATCAGTTGAATCAACATCATTAAAATATCCATAGTACCCAAAGCAATCCATACATTCAATGCAATTCTCATTAAAATACCAATGGCATATTTCACAGACCTAGAACAAACTCTCCAAAAATTCATCTGGAATAAAAAAAGACCCTGAATAGCTGCAGCAATCCTGAGAAAGAAGAACAAAGTAGGTGGGATCTCAATATCAGATATCAAGCTGTATTACAAAGCCACTCTCCTCAAAAGAGCCTGGTATTGGCAAAAGAACAGACATATAGACCAATGGAACAGAACAGAGAACCCAGAAATCAACCCAAACCACTATGTTCAATCAATATTTGAGAATGGAGTCAAGACAGTTGCTTCAATAAATGGTGTTGGGAAAATTGGACAGATACATGCAAAAAAAATGAAACTAGACCACCAAATTACACCATACAAAAAACAAACTCAAAATGGATAAAAGACTTAAACGTAAGGTGGGAAAAGTCTTTGAAGAATCCACATATGCTGAAGCAATATCTTCACTGATACAGCTCCTAGGGCAATGGAAACTAAAGAGAAAATAAACAAATGGGACTACATCAAAATAAAAAGCTTCTGCACAGCAAAAGAAACCATGAACAAAACAACAAGAAAGCCCACTGCATGGGAAAACATATTTGCCAATGTTATCACTGATAAGGGTTTAATCTCCAACATTAACAGGAAACTCATACAACCTAACAAAAGGAAGATAAACAGTCCAATGAAAAAATGTGCAATGGACCTAAGTAGATACTTTTCAAAAGAGGACATACAGAAGGCCAAGAGACATATGAAAAGATGCTCAAAGTCACTAATCATCTGAGAGGTGCAAATCAAAACGACAATGAGGTACCACCTCACATTTGTCAGAGTGGCTAGAATAAACAAATCAAATAATGACAAGTGTTGGCGAGGTTGTGGAGAGAAGGGAACTCTCATACACTGTTGGTAGGAATGCAGAATAGTGCAGCCTCTGTGGAAACAGTATGGATTTTCCTTAAGAAATTAAAAGTGGAACTCCCATTTGACTCAGTGATCCCACTTCTAGGAATATATCCCACGAAACCAGAAACACTAGCCAGAAAGGAAATATGAACCTCTATGTTCATAGCAGCACAATTTACAATACCTAAGATTTGGAAACAGCCTAAGTGCCCATCAGCAGATGAGTGGATTAAAATACTATAGTACATCTACACAATGGAATACCACACTGCGGTAAAAAGAAGAAATTCTTACAATTTGCAACAGCATGGATGGTACTGGAGAGCATTGTGCAAAGTGAAATAAGCCAGTCAAATAAAGGTAAATACCACATGATCTCACTGGTTTATGGAATATAATGAACAACATAAACTGATGAACAAAAACAGATCTGGAGACAGAGAAGCATTGATCAGACCGTTAAACCTCAGAGGGAAGGTAGGGGTGAGTGGGGGCAAGGGGGAGAGATCAACCAAGGGACTTGTATGCATGCATATAAGCCTAACCAATGGACACAGAAAACAGCGGGAGTGAGGGCACAAGAAGGGGGGTTTGGGGCAATAGGGGAAAAGGACATATATATAATACCTTAATCAATAAAGAAAAAAATCGCCCTAACTGGTTTGGCTCAGTGGATAGAGCATCGGCCTGCGGACTCAAGGGTCCCATGTTCGAGTCTGGTCAGGGGTATGTACCTTGGTTCCGGGCACATCCTCAGTAGGGGGTGTGCAGGAGGCAGCTGATCGATGTTTCTCTCTCATTGATGTTTCTAACTCTCTATCCCTCTCCTTTCCTCTCTGTAAAAAAAATCAATAAAATATACTTTAAAAAATAAAAATCATCATTCTCCCCTTTATAAAAAATAAAATAAAATAATAAAGAAAAAAAATTTTAGAAAAACAACTCTCAGCAAAGTGGGAAAGGAGGGATCAGAACTCAACATAATAAAAGTCATACATGAAAAGCCTACAGCCAACATCATACTCAATGGGAAAATCTAAAACAATTTCCCCTAAAAACAGGAACAAGACAGGGATGCCCACTTTCACCACTCTTATTCAACATGGTGCTGGAATTCCTAGCCATAGTGATCAGAAAATAAGAAAAAATAAAAGGTATTCAATGTGGAAAGGATGAAGTAAAATGGTCTTTTTCACAGATGACATGATATTGTATATAGAAAACTCTAAAGAGTCCATCAAAAAGCTACTAGATTTAATAAATGAATTTGGCAACGTAACAAAATTAATAGCTAGAAATTGATGGCATTTTTATAACAAAAATGAACTCTCAGAATGAGAAACTAAAACACAATTCCATTTAGCATTGCAAAAAAGTTAAGATACTTAGGAATAAACTTATTCAAGGAGGTAAAAGACCTGTACCTGGAAAACTACAGGACATTGAAAAAGAGATAGAGGAAGATATAAACAAATGGAAGAATATACCATGTTCATGGATTGGTATAATCAACATCATTAAAATACCCATACTACCCAAAGCAATCTATAGATTCTATGCAATCCCTATTAAAATACTAAGAGCATATTTCACAGATCTAGAAAAAGCACTTCAAAAATTTATATTGTACCAAAAGAGACCCAGAATAGTCACAACAATCCTGAGAAAGAAAAACAAAGTTGGAGGAATCACAATATCTGATATCAAGCTGTATTACAAAGCCACTGTACTCAAAACAGCCTGGTACTGGCACAAGAACAGGCATATAGATCAATGGAACAGAACAGATAACCCAGAAATTGACCCAAGCCATTATGCTCAATTAATATTTGAAAAAGGAAGCAAGAGCATACAATAGAGTCAAGACAGTCTCTTCAATAAATGGTGTTGGAAAAATTGGACAGGTACATGCACAAAAGTGAAACTAGACCACCAATTTACACTAAACACAAGAATAAACTCAAGCCCTACCCAGTTTGGCTCAGTGGATAGAGCATCAGCCTGTGGACTGAAGGGTTCCAGGTTCGATTCTGGTCAAGGGCACATGCCTGGGTTGCAGGCTTGGTCCCCTGTGTGGGGCATGCAAGAAGCAGCCAATAAATGATTCTTTCTCATCATTGATGTTTCTATCTCTCTCTCTCTCCCTCTCCCTTCCTCTCTGAAATCAATAAAAATACATATTTTAAAAAAATAATAAACTCAAAATGGATAAAAGACAAGTGTAAGTCATGAAAGCATAACAATCTTAGAAGAAAGCATAGGCAGCAAAATATCAGGCATCTCTTGTAGCAAATTGTTTATCAATACATTTTCTAGAGCAATAGAAACTCAGGGGAAAATAAACAAATGGGACTAATTTAAAATAAAAACTTCAGAGCAAAAGAAATCATCAACAAAGTGAAAAGAGAGCCCACTGCATGGGAGAACATATTTGCCTATAATACATCCAATAAAGAGTTAATCTCCAAAATATATAGGGAACTTATACAACTTCACAAAAGAAAGAAAAACAATCCAATTAAAAAATGGGCAAAGTACCTAAATAGACACTTCTCCAAGGTGGACATACAGAAGGCCAAGAGGCATATGAAAAATTGCTCAAAGTCACTAATTATCCGAGAGATGCAAATCAAAACGACAATGAGATATCACCACATACCTGTCAGAATGGCTATCAAGAACTCAACAAATGTCCAGAGTTGGTGAGAATATGAAAAAAAGGGAATCATAGTGCACTTCTGATGGGAATGCAGACTGGTGCAGCCACTGTGGAAAACAGTATGGAGTTTCCTCAAAAAATTAAAAATTGAGCTCGCATTTGACCTAGTGATCCCACTTCTAGAAATATAACCTAACAGATCATAAAGAATATATGCACCCCTATGTTCAAAGCAGCACAATTTACAATAGCTAAGATCTGGAATCACCCACTGTCCATCAGCAGATGAGTGGTTTAAAAGCTGCGGGACATTTACAGAATGGAATACTACATAGCTATAAAAAAGAAAGAACTCTTACTACTTGCAACAGCATGGATAGAACTGGAGAGCATTATGCTAAACAAAAAAAGCCAGTCAGAGAAAGATAAGTATCACATGGTCTCACTCATATGTGGAATCTAATGAACCAAATAAACTGAGGAGCAAAAATAGAGCCAGAAACATAGAAGCATGAACAGACTGTTGAATCTCAGATGGAAAGCTGGGAAGGGTGGATGGGAAGGACAGGAGCATATATCATAACCAGTGGACACAGACAATAGGTTGGTGAGGGTCTGGGGGTGGGAAGGACAGGAGCAGGCTGGAAGAGGTTAATGGAGGATAAAGGAGGACCTATGCAATACATTCAACAATAAAGATTTAAAAATAAATAAATAATAAATTTCTGACAGTAAAAAAAATCTATATATATATATAAGCCCAGTGACTGTTACAGTGGAACAACTGGAAAGATCAGAACAACCGGTTGCTATGAAGCACACTGACCACCAGGGGGCAGATGCTCAACACAGGAGCTGCCCCCTGGTGGTTAGTGCACTCCCACAGTGGGAGCGCCACTCGGCCAGAAGCAGAGCTCATGGCTGGCAAGCGCAGCAGCGGTGGCGGGAGCCTCTCCAGCCTCCTCTGCAGTGCTAAGGAGCAGCAAGCCAAGTGGTAAGGAGCAAGCAGGCGGGTGGTTAGGAGCAAGGGGTTCCGGATTGTGAGAGGGATGTTCAACTGCCAGTTGATCAGGCCTAAACCAGCAGTCAGACATCCCCCAAGTGCTCCCGGATTGCAAGAGGGTGCAGGCCAGGCTGAGGGACACCCCCCAACCCCCTGTCCTCTCCCTTATGCATGAATTTTGTGCACCGAGCCTCTAGTAAATAAATAAAACCATATTTTTAAAAAATAGAGCTAGCATACTATTCAGCAATCCCACTACTCAATATGAATCTGAAGGAAATGAAATCTGTATCTCTCATTCCTGCACTCCCATTTTCATTGCAGCATTATTCACAATTGTCAAAATATAAAATCAACCTTAGTGTCTGTCGACAGATGAATAGATAAAGAAAATGTGATTATATACACAGAGAGACACACAGAGAGACAAACACACACCAACACTGGAATATTAATCAGCCTTCAAAAAGAAAGAATTCCTGCCATTTAAAACAAAATGAGAATATGCATGGAGGACATTATGGTAAGTAAAATAAACCAAAGAAAGCAAGTGTTTTATGTTATTATTTATATGTGAAATAAATAAAAAATTTAAATCATATGATACTTGTCTTTCTCTGACTGGCTTATTTCACTTAGCAAAATGCTCTCCAGGTACACCCATGCTGTCGCAAAGAGTAAGTTTTCCTTATTTTTAATACCAAGTAGTATTCTGTTGTGTAAATGTACTGTTAACCAGTGTCATAATAAATTAAATAAAAATATATATAAAAATTAATAAATGAATAAATAAAGTTAACTATGTGAGGTGAATGGATGCTGATTAACTTGATTGTGGTAATCATTTCACACTGTAAACATATATAAAATCACGGTGTGCACATTAAATATATTCAATTTTATTTGTCAACTAGAGGCCCGGTGCACGAAATTCGTGCACTTGGGGGAGGGTCTCTCAGCCCAGATTGTGAGAGGATGCAGGCCAGGCCTAAGGACCCACCAGTGCATGTCATAGATACTGGTCAACTGGTCGACTGCTCCTTGGTGGTCAGTACACGTCATAGCGAGCAGTTGAGCAGCCTTAGTGTATCATTAGCATATTACTCTTAGATTGATTGAATGGCCGACCAGACAACTGGACACTTAGCATATTAGGCTTTTATTATATAGGATTACCCCTCAATAAAACTGAAAAAATGATAAATTGAGAGTGAATCAAACTGGAACCTCAGCCAGTTGACTCACAGTAAAAACACTTCTAGTCTGAAGAAGTTAAAATCATAGCAATCACTTGACCAATTTGTATGCATTTAGACTGAATTTAATATGGATCACAGTAAAAGTACTCTCTCAGCCTACCCAAATAAAGTATACCTTAATCTAGTAAAAAAATACTACTGAATAAGTTATATATCTTATTTATTAATAAGTCAATAATTTTTCATTTTTACCTTATAAATTTTTATGTTAAATATTTAATAACTGCTCCATTGAAGAGTCATTTAAAAAACCACAATAACATGGTATTTTAGAATGAACAACCAACTGAAATAAATAACTTTAAGCACATAAAATGATTATTTGCCAATTTTTTCCACTTTACTATATCTTGAAAGGAGACTACATTTTAGTGAGTTTCTAAGTTTGTTCATAAAGAATATTCAAGGTTTTCCCAAGATGCACTAAATTCCCCTACATAAGATGGGTGGGTGTTCACTTTAACCAACACCTCCATGGCATTGTTATTTTTACAAAAAACAAAATGCTAATTAGTTGCCCTCAGTCAAATTAACTGAAATGGCTGTCTGGTTTCTTTCTATGTCACACAGAATTTTAAACAATTCCATCAATCTGGCAGTTTCAAGTGATATACACAGAGGTTACTAGAGGGCAGTAATATCACATCACAATGACATGAACAGCAAAGCTGACATGAATAATTAGCAGAATTCACAGTATATTCTCTTTGACCTATGTCCACTTAAAAATACAAAAATATATGAATATCTTAATGACACAAATGCTATACACAGGTCTCTAAAAAAAAGCAACAAAGTCATTCACAAATGGTAGATGGAACCGACACTTAGTTGTCTTTTGACTAACAGCACATACCTCTTAGTATATAGACTGCCTAAGAAAATTCTTATTACCTAGAAAAAATAATTGGTAAGTACAATTATGGTTCTTTAAAGATATTCACTCTTTTCTTTTCTTTTCTTTTCTTTTCTTTTCTTTTCTTTTCTTTCTTGTTGAAGTTTAGTTTACTACTTGAGAAAAGTCAAGAATTGGGCTGAGGTCATAAACAACCGATATTGAAAATTCTTAAAATACATATGTCTAAAAGAGCCACTAATCCTGACTTGCTATATTGTTACAAACCAATTTAAACACATGAGAGCTTCCAGTTATGTCCATAAAAAGGTAGATTCTACCTCCTTAAGCAAACATGTCTTTTAAAAAGGTTAAGAAAATTCACAGTTTAAATAAGAGGAAAAATTAATGCAACTCAGGTATGACCTGTGATATTTGAGCTTCTGGATCAAATGTTTTCCCCTGTAGAATAATACCATTCTTGACTCTGTTGTATTATATTAAATTATTAGTATTAGTACAACCTCTTTATCTTTAAGAAATAAAAAAGTAGGACCTGGCTGGGTAGCTCAGTTGATTAGAGTGTTGTCCAGATATATCAAGGTTGCAGGTTTGATCCCAGGTCAGGGCATATACAAGAATCAACCAATGAGTGCATAAATGAGTAGAACAACAAATCAATGTTTCTCACTCTCTCTTTTCCCCTACTCTTCTCTCTCTAAAATCAATAAAGAAAAAAATTAAAAAGTAATGCAAAAGTAATAACTGGCAGCACTTCTAATAAATGCAGAAAGTCTAACCTAGTTCTCACATAGGAGGGTAATGGAGAAAAAGGCCAAGTTTTGTTGTACTGAGTAAAAGAAATCTACATGGGCTTAAGTTACAATAATTTGAAGTTATAAATCAGAATATTATCTTCCTTTTATTCTACATGTCATTATTTTCTAGAAACTGATGAGCAAATAGAATGTACTTTCCAGTAATGTTTCACAGAGTAAATAATTTTACAACAAACTCAGTAGAATAGAATGCTTATGCTGGAGTGAACATTCACCAGAGGGCACTGTACTGCATAAAAACAGATAAGCCAAATTCTTCCAGTGTATAGTTTAAATGTGTAAAGATAAGGATGCTATGATTTTCCACACCATCCCAAAATAAATGGAAAACAAACTTCCTTTTTTAAAGTACTAAAAACATCCAGACTCTTTCCTTTTCTAAACATCTATGGAAGCTAAAGATTCTATAATGCATGTATTGACAATACATTATATTATTTTGTTATTTCATTTGTGCACATATTGTTTACCCAGTATGAATAGATAGATCATTTACTTCATGGAATCCACCACATCTGCCCTAGTGCTGAAAATATTAGAACACTACTTAAATTTATTTTAGAGTGTTACATAGAGTTAACCATGATAACTTAGAACAATAATCCATCAAATCTCTATTTCATATCCCATAATGGAAGACTGGATCTTTTTCAAATATTAATCTTGTTAATTAGCATTAACTGAGCATTCACTGTGTGACATACCCTGTGCTAAGCCATATAACACACACAAACACACACACTTTATAAAAATACTGTTGTTTTTTTTACTATATCACCTGATTTGGACAAAATTTCTCACTGTTAAAGTCATGCAAACAGATTAAATAGTAACACTAGAAGCACCTATTTGGATCTTTTAAACTTTAATAAAATATTCATTATGTTTCAATTAAACACTTCCAATTTATAAGGCTATTTTTTGTGGAAAACTGAAATACTCAAGTCTTGTTACTGATTTCAAGGAGGAAACCTAGAAAGCAGCAATTAAATGAATAGCATGATCTCTTCTTTAGCTACGGTTAGGTTTTTTTGGAGATTTTCCCCAAACACAATTGTTCATTTCAACACTATTCATATTATTGGGAAGATGGAATGATCTTTTTGAATATTCTTCTATGAAAATGTGCTTGTGTATAAATCTGAAACTGCATTGAAGTACACTGAATAGACATTAAACACATCTGGGATATTGATAGAGGCAAGGTGAGCACCTAGTGATAAGTGTGTCATAGTGAATATGGGCCAACCTTGCCTCCCCTACAAAGAACAGGTCAGGGAGCCATTAAATGTTGAAAACCAAAGTAAAAATAAAGAATCAAAACTGAGTAAGACTAATTAAGAGAGATTGTTTTAAAATATAAGTTTTTAAGTTGTTTTGAAAGGGGAAGAGACATGTATTAGTGGAAAAGACTGGGAAGGGCTCTCTAGAAATGAGTGTGTCTTGAGTGAGGAAAATTGAAGCAGATTAATATGTCTGCAGAAGACACTTCATCATAGAGAATAATGAGTAATGAAATTGGTCAAATAAATATGCAGTGGATGAAAAAAAGGAGTTAATATAATAGTTTATGGTAGTATTGATACCATTCTAATTAGTTAATAGGAAAGGAGCAAAAGGGAAGCCAGACATTATAGGCATGTCATTTGGGCAGCTTCACCAGGAAGCTGCAACTTCACATTCCCCAGGGAACCACCAGCCCATTCCCCACAGGTTACTGGAGGAACTGGTCCAGAAAAGGGGAAGATGGGCACATATGTAATAAATCAGGGTGACACTATGAAAATGCCTGTAAGTCAAGCCTGGGGAACCATAGATTGGCTAGAGTAGGCAGAGGGCCATTGCAAACCCATGAAAATTTGAGAATACATAATCCCCCAAACAAAGGAGTTTTCTTTCTTGGCTAGTGGGACTCTCTTGTTCCTGCTTCTTTGTATTTGCCCATGTTCCCTTCATGTCCATGTGGCCATGTGGATCCCACACCCAGTGGACTAATGGACTACAGCTGGAAACACAAACTAAGTTAGCCTAATGCTGGATTATATTGTGTCCCAACATGGAATGGAAACTGGACACTGGCTCTGATTCTGGCTCTGCTGAAGCCACGGCTACACTTCTGCCTTGGGGGAGCAAAGGGAAATGGGACGTTGGAAACTCAGGAGTTTGATTCCACAGAAATAAAGCTTTCTACAATATCTCCAGTGGGGGCCTCCAGAAAATCATATTCCAACAGTACCCCAAGACCCCACTTCTACCAATAACATTATGAAAATAATGAAATGAGAGATTTGCATAAGAGTCCAGAGAAAAGATGGTCTCAGAGATATTGAGAAGGAAGAATCAAGAGGATTTGGTACTTTGAATGTGAAAGACAAAAAATGTGAATATTTTAAAAAATTATAAGATTAACAGTATAGGGGATTCGGTGACACTTAATAAGATGGAAAAAATAGAAAGAGTGACTATCTGATAATGAGAAAATGATAAATTTCATTTTATGATGTTTCAATGCTATCAGGGCATTTAAAATAAATACAAAAAATGAATATCTTATGTAAATATTTTGTCTATTCTTTATCCAGCTATAACCTAAATAACACTTTTACTAAGAAGTTTGGTACCCTAGCCTAAGAAAAGTCTTATCTATATTCTTGTGGTTTGCTGCTTAATGACTAACACACCCTACTTGAGAGCCTTCAGACTGAATTAGCAAACGTAACACTTTATATAACTCATTCTGGGGCTGTTATAGAGCCATAGAGGCTATTGTTATTTTAAACATGCCTGTTTATGAGGTGTTCTTGTTTGTTATTTGAACCGATCAATATGATGGAGTCTTAATAAGCCATTAAATAAATGACATTTGGTTATTGTCATGGTTTATGAAGGTGAATGCAACCAGTCTCCCAAGCACCCCAAATTATCTTTCTTCCTACTTAATATAATTAAATTTTAATTCCAGTGATAAAAATAGCAATGGGAATGGTCTATCACACTCAGACATTTCTGCTAGCGTTAATGATAACAAAATCAAAATTTCAAATTACTTCTAACTTCTTATACTTTATAAAGATTTGTGTATGACTATGGAGACCTATAGTATTTTCCATAGAATTTAGCTACATTAATTTTTAATATTCTCAGGACCAATTCCAGCATTTTATAGAAATGTTGAAAATTTTCTAAATTATTTTCGGCAACTGACCACTGGTCATATAAAGATTCTCAGAGTTATTTCTAGTTAATCTTTTCCTATTTTTTTCTGGTAAGATAATCAAGCAAAAAATGTTCGCTGTCTACCATGTACTCAGTCATGTGATAAATACTTTGAGGGAGACAACAGAGCTTAAGGCATGTTTTAGTTTCCTACTGTTGCTATAATAAATTACCACAAACTTAGTGCTTTAAAATATCACAAACATATTTTCTTATGGTTATGGAGGGCAGAAGTCTAAACTAAAAATATCAGCAAATCAGGTTCCTTCCAAGAAGAATCCATTTCCTTGCCTTTTTTCAGTTTCTAGAGGCTACCTGCCTTCTTTGGCTCATGGCTAATTCCTCACATCACTCCAGCCTCTTGCTTCTATTGGTACAACCCCTACTACTGTCTCTGACCTTTCTACTTCGGTTTTATAAGGCCCCTTGTGATTACATCAAGTCTACTCAGATAACTCAGGATATCATTTTAAGGTTCTTAACCTTAATCAAATCAGCAAAATTCCTTTACCATGTAAATAACATTCACAGGTTCCAGGGATTACAATGTGGACATCTTTGGGGAGCAATTATTCAACCTACAACAGGTCACAACATATTGAAAAGATAGAAACTGATGTCAAATATCTCACCTGGTAAGATCAGAGGTGTAGCCACACATAAATACTCTATCAGAGAGGAGAACCAAAATGGCAGCATAGGTAAATACCTCTACTTGCTGCCTCTCACAACCACAAAAATTACAACTGAAAGATGGAACAACTATCATCCAGAACCACGGGAAAGCTGGCTGAGTGGAAGTACTACAACCAGAGAGGTAAAGAAGAAAGCGCTGCCCTAACCGGTTTGGCTCAGTGGATAGAGCGTGTGCCTGCAGACTGAAAGGTCCCAGGTTCGATTCCGGTCAAGGGCATGTACCTTGGTTGCGGGCTCACCCCCAGTAGCGGGTGTGCAGGAGGCAGCTGATCGATGTTTCCAACTCTCTATCCCTCTCCCTTCCTCTCTGTAAAAAATAAATAAATAAATATATTTTAAAAAAGAAGAAGAAGAAAGTGCATTGAGACTGGTAGGAGGTGTGGAGGGATGGAACGGGCTGGCACCCAGGTGCACTGCTTTTTTAATCAGGAAGGAGATACAAGCTCCCACTTGCTCTGAACTCCAGTTCCAGGCGAGACTCTGGGGGATCCAGACACATACGGGGAGAAACTGGACTGTCTGGTATCAGGGAAGAAACACGAGGGTGGCTTTCTTTCAGATGGAGGTGCTCGCAATGGTCATTGTTCCTATGCTGGGACCTCTCCAGTGCAGGGCTGACTGGCAGCCATTGCTGTTTGCTCTGCCCGGGTGATTCCCTGAGACCCCACTCCACCCAATTTACAAACCCACCCAAGCTGTGAACAGTGGCTTTTGCATATGAATGGCCTGTCCTTTCTCAGCCTAAAACCTGTCAAACAGGAAGCAGCTGGGTCAGGGAGCCCCAAAGCGATCAAGAAGGCCCAAGGCCGGCAGAAGCAGCCTGCCTTGCTTCATAGCTGGGCCTCTTCTGGGCACTTCAAAACCTGATACAAAGAGGAGGATTCTGCAGATCTCTCTGTAGCTTCTGCTGGGTGGCCCCAAGCAGTGGCTGACTTTGCACCTCCTTGGAGATCCAAGAGCCATTGTACCCACTGGTCATTGTGAAACCAGACCAGATTAAAACTCTTAACATCCATAAGTGACACACTCAAGGGGCAGATTCAGTGAGCACCAAAGCCCCACTGAAACAAGTCCTGCCCCATAAGGGTGTCTCCTGCACAGCAGTTCTCCCAGAGTAGACATACCTGGTCCTCACAGCCAATTGGCCAGGAGGTCAATTCCTCCCAGTGATACCAAAAGCAATCAAGGCTTAACTACAACAAGACTGTTCACACAGCCCACAAAGGGGTGCATCAAGAGCATCCAACTCATGAGATTAAGGAGGCTGAGCCACTGGGCCCTATAGGACACTTACCACACAAGGCCACTCTATCAACTCAGGAAGACTTAGCAGCTACCCAATACATACAAACAAACACAGGGAAGTGGCCAAAATGCTAAGAAAAAGAAACATGTCACAAATGAAAGAAATGGATGAAAGCAAAATACTGGATAAAGAGTTCAAAACCATGGTTATAAGGTTACTCAAGAATCTTCTATAAACCTCTGAGGAACTTAGTGAGACCTTCAAGGATCTTAGTGAGAATGCCAAAAAATGGAAAAGGACCAGTCAGAAATTAAGCATACACTGACTGAAATAAAGAATAATATACAGAGCTTCAACAGCAGACTAGAGGATCCCAAGAATGAAGTCAAAGATTTGAAATACGAAGAAGCAAAAAAAATCCAACTGGAAGAGCAAAAAGAAAAAAGAATCCAAAAATATGCAGATAGTGTAAGGAGCCTCTGAGACAACTTCAAGCATACCAACATCCGAATTATGGGGGTGCCAGAAGAAGAGAGCAAGATATTGAAAACCTATTTGAAGAAATAATGACAGAAAACTTCCCCTCCCTGGTGAAAGAAATAGACTTACAAGTCCAGGAAGCACAGAGAACCCCAAACAAGAGGAATCCAAAGAGAACTGGACCACACTAAGACACATCATAATTAAAATGCTAAGAGCAAAAGACAAAGAGAGAATCTTAAAAGAAGCAAGAGAAAAACAGTTAGTTACCTACAAGGGAGTACCTATACGACTGTCAGCTGATTTCTCAACAGAAACTATGCAGGCCAGAAGGGAGTGGCCAGAAATTTACAAAGTGATGAATAGCAAGAACCTACAACCAAGACTACTCTACCCAGCAAAGCTATCATTCAGAATTGAAGGTCAGATAGCTTCACAGACAAGAAAAACCTAAAGGAGTTCATCACCACCAAACCAGTATTATATGAAATACTGAAAGGTATTCTTTAAGAAGAGGAAGGAAATGAAAAAGGTAAAGATAAAAAATTATGAACAAGAAAGTGACAACAAATACATATCTATCAACAAGTGAATCTAAAATTCAAGTGAATAAAAAATCTGACGAACAGAATAAACTAGCAAATGTAATAGAATCAGGGGCATGGAAAGAGCAAACTGACAATTCTCAGGGGGAAGGGGTTGTGGTGGTGCAGGAAGAGATTGGACAAAGATCTTACACCTATCAACGAGGACAGTGGGGGGGCAAGGGCCTGGTGTGGGGTGGGAACTGGGTGGAGGGGAGCTATGGGAGGGGAGAGGAACATCTGTAATAATCTGAACAAAAAAGATTTAAAAATATTCTATCATAGGCATTATCAAAAAACAGCTCCTTACCTATAACAAAACTGAAATCTGGGAGAACAGGGCAACACAATTCTTCCCAACTACTTCTCACTCTGATTTTCAATCACTATCTTCCCTTATTTGCTGACTTATAGCAATTATACAGTAGACCAGAGACAAGAGAATGGACTCGACAACTCAAGCCAGTTACACACATAGCAGAAATTGGTTGGTCTGGAGTTATTACTGAGGATACTTGTTTTTCTTTATTGATTAAGGTATTACATATGTGTCCTTATCCCCCCCCATTTCCCCCACCCCACCCCCACTCATGCTCTCACCCCCTGATGTCTGTGTCCATTGGTTAGGTTTATATGCATGCATACAAGTCCTTTGGTTGATCTCTCCCCTTTACCCCCACCCTCCCCTACCTTCCCTCTGAGATTTGATGGTCTGATCGATGCTTCTGTCTCTGGATCTGTTCTTGTTCATCAGTTTATGTTGTTCATTACATTCCACAAATGAGTGAAATCATGTGATATTTATCTTTCTCTGACTGGCTTATTTCGCTTAGCATAATGCTCTCCTAGAACTGGAGGATACCTTTTATTTTATCAACTAGAGGCCCGTTGCACAAAGAGATTCATGCAATAGGCCTTCCTTCCCCTGGTTGCTGGCACCGGTTTTCCTCTGGCACCCAGGACCCAGGCCTTCGCTCCGGCCGCAGCGGAGAACCCAAGCCTCTGTCTTCAGTTGTCTTCAGACTTCAGTCTTTGCTGGGCGCCTGCATATGCAAATTAACCTCCATCTTTGTTGGATTAATTTGCATACTCATCCTTATTGGCTGGTGGGCATAGCGGAGTGACACCAATTTGCACGTTTCTCTTTTATTAGTGTAGATTGTACAGATAAAAATACCTAAAATATACCAGGCCACATAAAATTTATAAGTTCTCTTTCTCTTGGGTTAAACAGGCTATCTAACCAGGAAAGTAACCTCTTTAACTACTAGCACAGCATTTGCTTGACAGGTCAGTAGTTGTCTGCAAACCATAGTACAAGTATATGACAATAAATCATACCTAAGAGCCCATTATTGTTTAGTTTATCCCATCTTCTTGATATATCTTTCCTCTAACCGTATTACCACCCTTTTGACATTCTATGTTCTAAAGTTTCCTTCTTTCTCATAGTGTAATTGCATTCTGGCACCTTCTTAGTTTCAAATTATAAGACTTTTCTAAAGCTATTTTTCATAAAAATCATCTAAGTCAGATAGCAAGTTACCTTATTCATTACAATCGAATAAGAATTACATGCCGCTGAACTGGTTTGGCTCAGTGGATAGAGCGTCGGCCTGCGGACTGGAGGGTCCCGGGTTCGATTCCAGTCAAGGGCATGTACCTTGGTTGCGGGTACATACCCACTGGGGGGCGTGCAGGAGGCAGCTGATCGATCTCTCTCATCAATGTTTCTAACTCTCTATCCCTCTCCCTTCTTCTCTGTAAAAAATCAATAAAATATATTTTAAAAAAAAGAATTACATGCCAATTCAATTCAGTAATGGAGTGCTCTGAGCCAATTAACATTTGAATGGAATGTGGGTGTTTTTGTTTTGTTTGTTTGTTTTGCTTTTGTTGCTGCTTATTATTATTAAATTTTCATTTTTTACTGTAAAAAAAAAAGAATTACATGCCAACGAAAATATCTTGCAGGTTCTCCTTTATGTGGCAAGATTTGACAGTTGGAACCAAAACTAAACCTTTTTAAAATACTCTTATAGTTGTGTATGCCTTGCCAAAAATTGAGGAGAAATTTTCCTCTGATGGCATCAATAATAATTTCCAGGTAGTTGACACCTCTGACCATATTTTCACAATATCCAGTCAAACTTATCCCTCTGCTCATGAAATGTGTATGTTATGTGCCGTTGAACTGGGTCCAACCTGGTTACCCGATGAATGAGTGATGTTCAGTGTCCTGTCCTCAGTAGCCCTGCTCACCTCCTGTAGACTCATGTCTATGGCTTCTTTTTTAAAAAAAAAATCCTCACCTGAGAATATTTCTTTATTGATTTTAGAGAGAAAGAGGGACAGAGAGATAGAGAGAGAGAGAGAAAGAATCATAAATGTGAGAGAGAAAAATCAATAGGTTGCCTCCTGTATGTGCTCCAACGAGGGACTGAACCACAACCTAGGTATGTGCCCTGACTGGGAATCAAACCTGAAACCTATTAGTGTATGGGAGGATGCTCCAATCAACTGAGCCACCCAGCCAGAACTATGGCTTCTTTTATGGTGTCAATCCATCTAATATTTGATCCTACTCTTTTTTCTGCTGCTTGAAGATTTTCTCAACACTATCGCCTTTTCCAAAAAACGCTGCCTTCTCATTATGGGCCTGAAGTAGGACAGCTTCAGTTTTGTCATTTTGCCCCCAGTGATATTTCAGGCTTAATTTTCTCTAGGACCCACTTGTTTGTTTTTTCTGGTGGTATAGGGTATTCATAGAGCTCTCCTCCAACACCATATATCAAATGAATCATTTATTTTTCCTATCAGTCTTATTCACTGTCCAAATTTCACATCCATACATAGTAATCGGTAATATGAGGGTATGGACAATTTTAGCTTCAGTCTCTAATGACACATCTTTGCTCTGGGTGATCTTTCCTAATTCTCCATCGATGCCCTTCTGAGTCTCAGCCCTCTCATGATTTGTTTAATGCCTTTCATGAAATTTTACTGTAATTCTATATTACCACAATACTTCATTAACTACTGTTAATAAGCTATTTCAAGATCCCTAAGTAAATTTAGTTATATGGCAATGAAAATGATATTGTAGGAAACACTGTCCACTGACCAGAGGATTCAAAGTAAGTACATTGCCATTTCTTTTCCACCATTATCAGATTGGCTTTGATAATACACCTACTCCTTCTGGGACTTGGTTCTTTCATTCACAAAATGAGGTAGTACCAACTTGAAAAAGGAGTCATGAAAATATATGTATGAAAAAGAAAGTCCACCTATGCCCCACAATTTAGATCAGTACTATTATTAGGAAAATGTTAAATGACTTACATATTCTATACCCCTGCCTGACATCTGGACCTCTGTATCTGTGGATTCTCATTATTTCTTTCACCAATATGCTTCTTTTGCATTATTGTATGAAATGTGGTCTCTCATTGCCCTTGAAGTCACAGTAAATTGCATAATTAAATCCTTGCAGTAGAGATGTAAGACTTTTCCACTTTATAGCTCCCTATAAACATCCTACTTAATATTCAACAGCTTGCCTGAATTATTTTTAAAAGATTGTTACTACCTGTCTTCAAAACACCATTTTATCATTTAAAGGCAGTAGACAAGAGAAACAGAACAATGGTAGGTTAAATTAGTCTATTTTCCCCTGAAATATATACTTTATTATTGGAATGTTTATTAAGTTCAATGAATAAGTGAAGTGAAAAAATAGATATTCATTATACACATTACAATATCTAGCCCATTTATAATCAGGGCTTGATGGAAGTATATTTGAATAAAACTACCATTTTTGAAACCAGCCAGTGTTGCTTAGTGATTGAGCATCAACCCATGAAGGAGAAGTCATGGTTCAATTCCAATCAGGGCACATGACCAGATTGTGGGCTTGATCCCCTGTGGGGAGCGTGCAGAAGGCAGCCGATCAACGATTCTCTCTCATCATTGATGTTACTGTCTCTCTCTCCTTCTCCTTTCTTCTCTGAAATAAAAAAAACATACTTTTTAAAATTAGCATTTTCCAATAATATTAGCCCTCATAAATGCACTAGTATATACCAATGATCAAGATAAGTTCTTCATGAAATTAATTGACATTTTCAGAACTTTTCAGCCCAAAGCTACAGACTATACATTCTTATCAAGGGCACATGAGACATTTCCAAAGATAGGCCACATGTTAGGACACACACTAAGTCTCTACAAGTGCAAGAAGATTGAAATTATATCAAGCATCTTCACAGATCAAAATGGCATGAGATTAGAAATCAACTACAATAAAAACAATCAAAAACATTCAAACACATGGAAGCTAAATAGCATGCTATTAACAATGAATGGGTTTCCAAAGAGATCAAAGAAGAAATAAAAAACATTCTGGAAACAAATGAGAATGAACACACAACAACCCAAAATCTATGGAAAACACTGAGAGGGAAGTTCATAGCACTACAGGCCTACCTCAAAAATCAAGAAAAACTTTTCATAAGTTATCTAACTCTACAACTTAAGGAATTAGAAATAGAAAAACAAGAAAAACCCAGAGTAAGTAGAAGGAAGAAAATAATAAAGATTGGAGCAAATATAAATGATATAGAGACTAATAATAATAATAATAATAATAAAGATTAATAAAACCAAGAGCTGGTTATTTGAAAAGATAAGCAAGATTGATGAACCTCTACCCAAACTCATCAAGAAACAAAAAGAGCCCAACTGGCATGGCTCAGTGGTTGAGCATTGACCTATGAACCAGAAGGTCGTGGTTCAATTCCCATGCCTGGGTTTCTGGCTCCACCCCAGTGTGGGGCATGCAAGAGGCAGCTGATCAATGATTCTCTCTTATCATTGATGTTTCTCTCCCTCTCTCCCTCTCTCTTCCTCTCTGAATTCAATAAAAATATTTTTAAAAGAAACAAAGAGAGATGACCCAAATAAATAAAATTAGAAATGAAAGAGGTGAAGTAATAACTGACACCACAGAAATACAAAGGATTGTAAAATAAAATACTATGAACAACTATATTCCAACAAACTGTACAACCTGTATAAAATGAACATATGCCTGGAAAAATACATCCTTGCAAAACTCAGGAAAAAAAATGAAAACCTAAATAGACTGATAACTACTGAGTAAATTATAGCAGTAATAAAAAATAAAATAAAAACTTCCACCAAACAAAAGCTCTGGTCCAAATGGCTTCACAGGGGAGTTTTACCAAACATTAAAGAAGAACTAACACCTATCGTTCTCAGACTATTCCAAAAAATTCAAGAGGAAAGAACACTTCCAAGTTTCTTCTTTGAGGCCAGAATTATTCTAATTTCAAAACCAGATAAAAGCACTACAAATAAAGAGAATTACAGACCAACACCCCTAATGAATATAGATGCTAAGATCCTCAACAAAATATTAGCAAATCAGATCCATCAATACATTGAAAAGATCAGACACCATGACCAAGTGGGATTTATTCCAGGGATGCAAGGTTGGTACAATATTCACAAATCAATAAATGTGATACATCACATAAACAGATTGCAAGACAAAAATCACATGATCATAGCAATTGATGCAGAAAAAGCATTTGACAAAATCCAACACCCTTTTTGATTAAAAAAAGAACCTCTTTGCAAAGTGGCAATAGAGGGATCATACCTAAACATAATAAAAACCATATAAGAAAAACCTACAACCAACATAATACTCAATGGGAAAAAATTAAAACCATTTCCCCTAAGAACAGGAACAAAACAGGGATGCCTACTTTTATCACTCTGGTACAACATAATGCTGGAAGTCCTAGCCATAGCGATCAAACAAGAAGAAGAAATAAAAGGCTTCCAAATTGAAAAAGAAGTAAGACTGTTAAGACTGTTATTATTCGCAGATGACATGATATTGTAAATACAAAACCCTAAAGACTCCATCAAACAACTACTAGATTTAATTAATAAATTCAGCAACATAGCAGAATACAAAATTGACACCCAGAAATCCATGGCATTTTTATATACCAATAATGAACTCTCAGAAAGAGAAACAAAAAATAAAATAAAATAAAAAATCCCATTTACCATTGCAACAAAAAAATTAAGATGCTTAGGAATAAACTTATCCAAGGAGATAAAAGATCTGTACTTGGAAAACTATAGGATGTTGAAAAAATGATAGAGGAAGATATAAACCAGTGGAAGAACATACTGTGTTCGTGGATTGGTAGAATCAACATCATTAAAATGTTCATACTACCCAAAGCAATCTATAGATTCAATGCAATCCCTATTCAAATACCAAAGGTATATTTCACAGATCCATAACTGACACTACGAAAATTTATATGAAACTAAAAAATATACCAAATATCCACAGCAATCTTGAGAAAGAAGAACAAAGTTGGAGGAATCACAATACCTGATATCAAGTTATACTACAAAGCCACTGTACTCAAAACAGTCTGGTACTGACACAAGAATAGGCATATAGATCAATGGAACAGAACAGAGAATCCAGAGATTGACCCAAGCCATTATGCTTATTAATATTTGACAAAGAAGGCAAGAGCATACAATGGAGTCAACACAGTCTCTTCAATAAATGGTGCTGGGAAAATTGGACAGATACATGCAAAAAAATGAAAGTAGACCACCAACTTACACCATAAACAAAAATAAACTAAAAATGGATAAAAGACTTAAATGTAAGAGGTGAAACCATAAAAATCTAAGAAGAAACCATAGGCAGCAAAATCTCAGACATGTCTTGTAGTAATATGTTTACTGACACATCTTTGAGGCAGATGTATTATTTTTCTAAAGAGAAAATAAACAAATGGGACTACATCAAAATAAAAGGCTTCTTTACAGCAAAAGAAACCATCAACAAAGTGAAAAGAGAGCCCACTGCATGGGAGAACATATTTGCCAATGACATATCTGATAAGGGGGTAATTTCCAAAATATGCAAGAAACTCATACATCTTAACAAAAGGAAGACAAATAATCCAATTAAATGATGGATAGAAGACCTAAAAGACACTTCTCCATAGTGGACATACAGAGGCCAAGAGATATATGAAAAAATGCTCAAAGTCACTAATCATCCAATAGATGATAATCAAAATTACAATGAAGTATCACGTCGCACCTGTCAAAATGGCTATTATCAACAAATCAACAAAGGACAGTGTTGGTGAGGATGTGGAGTAAAAGGAAACCTAGTACACTGCTGGTGGGAATGCAGACTGGTGCAGCCACTGTGGAAAACATTATAGAGTTTCCTCAAAAAACTAAAAATGGATCTTCCATTTGACACAGTGATCCCACTTCTAGGAATATATCCCAAGAAACCAAAAACACCAATCAGAAAGGATATATGCACCCCTATGTTCATAGCATCACAATTTACAATAGCTAAGATTTGGAAACAGCCTAAGTGCCCATCAGCAGATGAGTGAATTAAAAAACTTTGGCACATCTACACAATGGAATACTATGCAGCTGTAAAAACGAAATAACTCTTACCATTTGCAACAGCATTGATGGATGTGGAAATAAGCCAGTCAGAAAAAAATAAGTATCACATGATATCACTCATATGTGGAATCTAATGAACAAAATAAACTGATGAATAAAATAGAACCAGAGACATAGAAACACAAAACAGACTGTCAAACCTCAGAGGGAAGGTGGGGGTGGGTGGGAAGAGATCAACCAAAGAACTTGTATGCATATATGCATAACCCATGGACACAGACAATAGGGTGGTAAAGACCTAGGGTGGAGAATGTGGTTGAGCTAGGAAAAGTCATTGGGGGAAAAATGGGACATATGTAATACTTTCAACAATAAAGATTAAAACAAAAATAAAAAGATGTGTTCTTTATTTTAAGCAACAAAAAATATCATTTCAATTTTGTGTTTTTATTTCAAATATCCTTTTCTTAAGCTTGATGCAGGTGGTGCCTTCATTTATAAATGCTTAATTAATGTATTATTTTAGTTAGTACAGTATTGTGTAGTCAAAAGAGCATGGACTGGTGTCAGGAAATTCCTGGCTCTACATTGAATAGCTCTTTATCTAATTTCCCTTAGGTTCAGTTTTCTCAACTGTAAAAAGAGACTAGCAATAGCAAACTCATAAGGTGTGAGGATTAAGTTGATTAATGAATGGAAAATTCCGAGCACAGTGTCTAGCTCACAGATGATGGTCAATAATTGGATATTATTATAACTTCAAACCTTCTAAAAAAGTTAACAGGCTTCCTTTTTCCTAGAAACTTTAATTGATGAATATTCTTTTAATTACAGTGTAGCAGCTATGTCTATGTTTATGTATAGATACATGCATGGTATTGGATGCCATTTAATAAATCAGGTTTTTAAACTAGATATTATTATGAGAAGTTAGAAAGTTACCCAAAATGTATTAAGTAGCCACTATACTGGTATATAGAATATATATGAAAGAAGGCTATATAATGCTATGTATCTGACAAATGTCACTCTGGATAGTTTATTAGAGCTATGAAAATGAGCAAACTTCAAAAGCCCGTACCAAAAAAAGACAAAAATTAATCAGTACTACCAAACTGGTATCAACTAAGGGCAAGATTCTTCAGAACTGAACATGCCAGAAGGTTAAGCATGCTTTGGAGAAGGAATCAGGCCCTTTAGCAAACCAAAAGACGTGTTCTTCCCCTGCCACAGCCTCTTAAACTAATTACCTAGAAATTACAGCCTGGGGTTAGACCCTGTCCCATCTCATTAAGATTCCCTACCACTACACAGAATAAAGGATTGCAGAAAAGAAAAAGTCACATTAATGAGAGAAGCACTGAGAAAAAAATATTTTTATTGAATTTATTGGGGTGACATTGGTTAACAAAACCATGCATGTTTCAAGTGTACAACTTAATAAAACATCATCTGCACACTGCATTGTGTGCCCATCACCCAATGTAAAGTCTCTCTCCATTCCCATTTATTCCCCCTTTGCCCACTTCCATCTACCTCCACTGCCCCTTTCCCTCTGGCTAGCACTATACCTAGTACTGTTGTCTGTGGTCTACGTATGACATACATATATGTTTTTTGGCGGGGAGGGGTTGTTTTTGGTTTTTTGCTTAATCCCTTCACTTTTTTTTTATCCAGCTCCTCAATACCCTTCCCCTCTGACAGCTACCAGTCTGTTCTTTGTGTCTATGCTTTTGTTTCTATTTTGTTTGTTAGTTTATTTTGTTCCTTAGACTGTGCTTCCCTATATTCTTAGGAAGCTGAGAAGTTTGCCTCTTATAAGTGGGGTTCATTAGAGTCATATATTCTTTCCCACCAAATTACTTACTAACATTTCTCATATAAAAAGTTGCCATACATGAAAAACATGCCAATCAGGTTTTTCAAAAGATCACTCACCATTCCCAGTTATTGAATAGGAGAAATAAAACAGTAGCACATTTGGGGGTGGGGTGCAATACTTCCTATGCTTCTGAGTTCTTCTGAAGTATATTATAAGCCCAGCTGTGCAGTTTGGAATTTTAAGGAAGTATGCCCATAATTCTGGCTATAATACAATAGCAGATGATTAATTTCTCTGAGGTTTTTTTTTTTTCCCCAATTCTCAGAGCAGATAAGCTGCCTATGTAAAGGGTACCTAATCTCCCATTTGGTGGATAATCAGCTTGCTTTATGTATCCCTTATTCTAGCCCTTCAATGGAAAAAAATAGTGGAGTTACATGTTCAAATTATTTTCTAACTTTCTTGATAGTACCTAAAAAGCACTTAATTGCTCCATACTATGGTTTAAAATCTGTTTCTAATAAGCCTACAATTCTATTAGAGGTGCTTTAAGAATCCAGGAGGTGCCCTAGTCCGTGGTCGGCAAACTGCAGCTCGTGAGCCACATGCGGCTCTTTGGCCCCTTTAGTGTGGCTCTTCCTAAGCCTTAGGAGTACCCTAATTAAGTTAATAACAAAGTACCTACCCATACTGTTTAAGTTTAAAAAATTTGGCTCTCAAAAGAAATTTCAATCGTTGTACTGTTGATATTTGGCTCTGTTGGCTAATGAGTTTGCCGACCACTGCCCTAGCTGGTTTGACTCAGTGGATAGAGAGTCGACCTGCAGCCTGAAGGGTTCGATTCTGGTCAAGGGCACATGCTGGGGTTGCCGGCTCAATCCCCAGTAGGTGGCATGCAGGAGGTAGCCAATCAATGATTCTCTCTCATCACTGATATTTCTATCTCTCTCTCCCTCTCTTTTCCTCTCTGAAATCAATAAAAATATATTTAAAAAAAATGTCCCATACATGTTTAAAAAAAAAAAAGAGTCCAGGAGGTATGGGTAGCACTTCATGTTGTGACTGAGTGAGAGAAGATGTGGGAATTCTCTCAATCAACTAAAGCAGATCTCTTGTTAATGTATGTAAAAAATGAAATGATTAATTATAAAATATTTATTTTATTAAAACAAAATAAAAATTAGTTTAAATATTATCAGTTTAGTGTCATGTACAAATGAAGTATTGTGGAAAACTTACTAAAATCCACAGATTATAAAATCTATTATTACTGTTCCCAAATATTCCAACCATTCTTCTCCAGCTCCTTTAAAACCAAAGAAATATCTGTTCAATGCATTTAGACTTACTGGGAAACCACAGTAATGACTTTGAGGATTAATCCAATCTCAAAAAAAATGTATTAACAAGGGAATATACAGTTTATTGTTTTTTATCATATGATATGGTAAAGAACCACATTTAGGAGGGGGGTGTAATAATCCTGTTGATTTCTAAAGAGGAATGAGAAATAAAGCTTCATGGGATGACAATGGAATAAGTTCTAAAGGATTCACCCTTCACTTCCACAAGCTTACTTGGCCCTTCAGAATTTGACGCAATCCTGGAGGCAGTGGTCTATTCACTGTAAAAACCTATGAATGGATGTCCTCCACAGGAATGAATGTCAAATCTCCAGAACAAAATTTTAAGAAGTCAACCTTGGAAAGTCTAATAAGTTAGACTCATTGGCTTCAATTGTCCAAATAAATAGCTTAAACATTTTCCCAGTGAAACTAAACTACAGGCAAAGACGTTAAATAAATGCCTATATCTATTTGGCATCAATACAGTAAGGACCTGTCACACTCCAACAGACAATAGCAACTGCTGGTGACCAGTGAATCTTCTCAGTGAACTGAACCAGCACATGCAGCAGAATAAGCTCAATGAGAAATCATAACATAATGAAAACACTAATCTCAAGAATTTGAGAAAATTAATCTGGCATAATCCACAAATTTTTATGTTCTATTGAGATTATGTTCTTAAGATTTTATTCTCAAGTGCATTAGGAAATGTTTTATACTACTAGTATACAAGGAAAATATCACTGTAATAGTTAAAGCAGAATTCAAATTAATAAAAAACTAAGGACATAATCATTATAATTTCTGACTCCCAAAAATGTATCTATAAGAAAGAATGTTAGGCGACTCTAAAATATCCACAGCAGACCTATTTTATTTCTATGACCTTATTTATTACATGTTTTGTTTTATATTATTATAACAACTATAATAATGCATAAAGTTTGACATAAGTATTATTGATAAAGAAGCTATGTCTATATTGTATAGAATAATTATGGTGACAACTAATTAGGAGTATTGTGCTAGAAACTCTTCACAATCAATGTCTGGAAAGAGAAACACAAAACCAAAGTAAGATCTTGCAAATACATATCTGGAATGTTGCTTAAAATTTAAACTGGAGAGGAGAAACCAAGATGGCGGCATAGGTAATCACCTATACTTGCTGCCTCTCACAACCACATCAAAATTACAACTAAACTGCAGAACAACTACTACCCAGAACCGCAAGAAAGCTGGCTGAGTGGAAATTCTACAACTAGAAAGGTGAAGAAAGCACATTGAGACAGGTAAGAGTTGTGGAGGCGCTGAAAGTGCTGGTACCTGGATGTGCTGTTCTTTAAACCGGGAGGGAGATACAAGCTCTCACTTGCTCTGAATTCCAGTTATCAGCAAGACTCTGGGGGACTCAGACACATACAGGGAGAAACTGGACTGTCTGGCATTGGGACAGGAACGTGAGGGCGGCTTACCTTTAGAGGTGCTCACAGCATTCATTGTTCTTGCACCAGGGCAGAGGACGAGGAGAACCAGGGACTTCTCTGGTGTAGGGAAGCTATTGCTGTTTGCTCTGCCCTGGTGACTCCCAGAGACCCCGCCCCACCCAATTTACAACCCCACCCAAGCTGTGTGCATCAGCTTTTGCATGTGAATGGCCTGTCCTTTTGCCTAAAACAAACTGCAGCTGGGTCAGAGAGCCGCAGAGATTTCAAAAGAAGGTCCACTACCTGGAAGCAGCAGAGGCCTTGCTTCAAAGCTGGGCCTTGTCTGGGCACTTCCAAACCCCATACAAAGAGAAGGAATCTGCAGATGTCTCTGTAGCTCCTGCTGGGTGCCCCCAGACAGTGGCTAACCTTGCACCTCCTTGGAGATGATAATGGATTACAACTCCTCAGATCCATAAGAGACACACTCAAGGGGCAGACTCAGTGAGCACCAAAGCCCTACTGAAGCAAGTCCTGCCCCATAAGGCTGTCTCTTGAGCAACAGATCTTCCAGAGTAGACACAGCTGGTCACCACAGCCAATTGGCCTGGAGGTCAATTCCTCCTAGTGATACTAATAGCAATCAAGGCTTAACTACAACAAGACTCTGCAAACATCCCACAAAGGGGTGCACCAAGAGCAGGGGTGGGCAAACTTTTTGACTTGAGGGCCACAATCGGTTCTTAAACTGGACCAGAGGGGCAGAACGAAAGCATGGATGGAGTGTTTGTGTGAACTAATATAAATTCAAAGTAAACATCATTACATAAAAGGGTACGGTCTTTTTTTTTTTTAGTTTTATTCATTTCAAACGGGCCAGATCCGGCCCGCAGGCCATAGTTTGCCCACAGCTGACCAAGAGCATCCCCCTCAGGTGACTGGGGAGGCTGAGCCACTGGTCCCTATAGGACACCAACCACACAAGGCTACTCTATCAACCCAAGGAAACTTAGCAGCTACCCAGTACATAGAAACAAACACAGGGAAGCAGCCAAAATGTGGATACAAAGAAACAAGTCACAAATTAAAGAAATTGATGAAAGCAAAATACTGGATATAGAGTTCAAACCATGGTTATAAGGTTACTCAAGAATCTTCTATAAACCTCTGAGAAATTTAGTGAGACCCTCATGGATATGAAAAAGGACCAATCAGAAATTAAGCATACACTGACTGAAATAAAGAATAATATACAGAGAACCAACAGCAGACTAGAGGATCCCAAGAATCAAGTCAAAGATTTGAAATACGAAGAAGTAAAAAACACCCAACCAGAAAAGCAAAAAGAAAAAAGAATCCAAAAATATGCAGATAGTGTAAGGAGCCTCTGGGACAACTTCAAGCGTACCAACATCCGAATTATGGGGGTGCCAGAAGAAGAGAGAGAGCAAGATATTGAAAACCTATTTGAAGAAATAATGACAGAAAACTTCCCCTCCCTGGTGAAAGAAATAGACTTACAAGTCCAGGAAGCACAGAGAACCCCAAACAAGAGGAATCTAAAGAGGACCACACCAAGACACATCATAATTAAAATGCCAAAGGCAAAAGACAAAGAGAAAATCTTAAAAGCAGCAAGAGAAAAACAGTTAGTTATCTACAAGGGAGTATCCATAGGATTGTCAGCTGATTTCTCAACAGAAACTATGCAGGCCAGAAGGGAGTGGCAAGAAATATTCAAAGTGATGAATAGCAAGAACCTACAACCATGATTACTTTATCCAGCAAAGCTATCATTCAGAATTGAAGGTCAGATAAAGAGCTTCGCAGATAAGAAAAAGCTAAAGGAGTTCATCACCACCAAACCAGTAATATATGAAATGCTGAAGGGTATTCTCTAAGAAGAGGAAGAAAAAGGTAAAGATAAAAATTATAAACAACAAAGTGACAACAAATACATATCTATCAATAAGTGAATCTAAAAATCAAGTGATTAAAAAATCTGAAAAACAGAATAAACTGGTGAATATAATGGAATCAGGGGCATAGAAAGGGAGTGGACTGACAATTCTCGGGGTTATGGGGGTGTGGGGGTACAGGAAGAGATTGGACAAAAATCTTACACCTATGGATGAGGACAATGGGGGTGGGGTAAGGGCATGGGGTGGGGTGGAAACCGGGTAAAGGGGAGCTATGGGGAGGGGTGGAAAGAGGAACAACTGTAATAATCTGAACAATAAAGATTTATTTAAAAAAATTTAAACCGGAGTTTCCCAGTAGAGGACTAGATTTTTTCTGGGTTATCATGTCCTGACTTTAATTTTTTTAGAAAAGAGGGGACTGCTTTTGTTAAAAAGATAGTCTGGAAAACCTAGTGTATATTCATGATCAAGGTACAGCCCTACTCCTTTGCTGTGGATCATCTTCCATGGATTAAGAGGAAGCCAATTCCTTCATTTAGGTGAGATAACAAAAACCCTAGGTCCCTTTAGTGTTCAAAAAGTATTGCCAGAGGTTAAGGGGGGTTGGAGGGAGGTAGAAGAAAGTCAGAGTTAGATAAATGGTGATGGATGGAGACTTGACTTGGGATGGTAAACACACAATACAATATGTAGATGATGTATTATAGAATTATATACCTGAAACCTGTATAATTTGATTAACCAATGTCAGTTCAATAAATTCAATTTAAAAATTATAAATTTTCATTTATGAAACTAGTCACAGAGATGTAAAGTACAACATAAGTAATATAGTCAATAATATTATAACAATTATGTATGATGCCAGATGTTTACTAGACTTATCATGGTGATCACTCATGAGGTATATAAATCTCAAATCAATGTTGTTGAAAAAAAAAGAATACAGGAAACTTAACAATTGCCTCACTAAGAACTTGAAGTTAATCTAAAGAAATAAGGTACCTAGAAATAAATTTAACCAAGGAGATAAAAAAAAAAAACACCTGTGCTTGGAAAATTATAAGATACTGAAGAAAGAAAGTGAGAAAGATACAAATAAGTGGGAGCATATATCATGTTCATGGATAGGAAAAAATAGCATAATTAAAATGTCCATACCACCCAAAGCAATGTACAGATTCAGCGCAATTCCTACTAAAATACCAATGGCATACCTCACAGATCAAGAACAAATATTCCAAAAATTTATATGGAACCAAAAAGGACCCCAAAGAGCCTCGGCAATCTTGAGAAAGAAAAACAAAGTTAGAAGTATTACACTACTTGATACCAAACAAGGCCATAGTAATCAAAATAGCATGGTATTGGCACAATAACAGGCATATTGATCAATGGAACGGAAAAGAGATCACAGAAATAAACCCATGTCTTTATAGTCAATTAATATTTGACAAAGGAAACAAGACCATACAATGGAGTAAAGACAGTCTCTTCAATAAATGGTGCTGGGAAAACTGAACAGACACATGTAAAACATGAAACTAAACCACCAACTCACACCATACAAAAGAATAAACTCAAAATATATTAAAAATTTAAATATAAGTTGTGAAACTATGTAAATCCTAGATGAAAACATAGGCAGTGAAATTTCAGACATTTCTCATAGCACAATATTTTTGCCGATATATCTCCTTGGGCAAGGGAAACAAAGGGAAAAAAACAAACAAATGGGACTACATCAAACTAAAAAACTTTTGCATAGCAAAAGAAACTATTAACAAAATGAAAAGGGAACCCACTAAATGTGAGAACATGTTTGCCAATGATACAGCTGATAAATGGTTAATTTCCAAAATATATAAAGAAGTTATACTACTCAACATCAAGAAGATAAACAACCCAATTAAAAATATGGGCAAAGGACCTGAACAGACACTTCTCCAAAGAGGACATACAGAAGGCCAATAGACATGTGAAAAGATATTCCACATAATCCTTAATAATAACAGAGAAAAGCAAATTCAAACCACAATGTGATATCACCTCACACCTGTCAGAATTACTATCAATAAATTAACAAAGAACAAGTGCTGGTGAAGATATGGAGAGGAATGAAAATGAATGAACCCTGTGCACTGTTGGTGGGAATGCAGATTGTTGCAACCACTGTGGAAAACTGTATGGTGTTTCCTCAAAAAATGAAAATGGTACTGTCTTAGGACCCAGGGATTCCACTTCTGGGAATATATCTGAAGAAATCTAAAACACTAATTCAAAAAGAATACATGCACCCCTCTGTTCATTGCAGCTTTATTTACAATGACCATGATTTGGAAATAGCCCAAATGCTCATCAGTAGATAAGTGGATAAAAAAGCTGTGGTACATTTACACAATGGAACACAACCCAGCCATTAAAAAAAAGGAAATCTTACCTTTTGCAATAACTCGGATGGACCTGGAGATTATTATGCTAAGTGAAATAAGACAGTCAGAGAAAGACAAATACCAAGTGATTTCACTTATATGTGGAATCTAATAAACAAAATAAACTTGAAAAAAAAACAGAAACAGAGGTATGGATAAATGGAACAGACTGACAGCTGTTTGAAGGGAAAGGGGTTTGGGAGCTGGATGAAAGAAGGTGATAGGATTAAGGAAAAAAAAAAACAACAACAGTGTGTTCATAGCCAGAGGTAAAGGGGGGTTGGGCATGTGGAAGAGGTCAAACAGGGGGGAATAGAGATGGAAACAGACCTTGTTTGGGCAAAGGGTACACAGTGCAGTGTGCAGATGATGTTTTGTTGAGTTTTACACTTGAAACCTGTATGGTTTTATGAACCAATGTCACCTCAATAAATTTAATTTAAAAAAATGTTTAATGTAACTCAAAAAAATAAAAGAAAAATATATCCTCAGAGATAAGAAATTACATTTCTTGCCAAAATATGACACATGTTAGGTCTATAGATAGTATATATGAGCCATCCTATCTCTTTTTGTAGCAAATACATAGATGCATCTAGTAAACATTATTGTACCTTCTGTGGTTTCATTGTCAGTTCCCATTTTCTGCTTCCTGCATTTGTCTCTCTCCTGATTCAAAACCATCCCTTTAACACATCATTCCTAATTAGATGATTAGTGCTTGGAAGGGCAGGAGATAAGTCATTTGCATAATATAATCATAAAACGAAGTTAAAGATACAGATTTTGTTGTTCGTTTGCACAATTATCTTCTTCAGCCTGGGGGGCTGAGATATTAATGTGATTAAACAGTATTTCTGCAAACAGGCAACTGTGTGTCCTCTATTAAAGCAAGGCTGGAGGCAAATGAAAAATTAATTTTAGAAGACAATCAATTTTATTCTACATGACTGTAATAAATAACAGCCCATCTGCAGACAACTCATTAAGCCTTGGGAGGGCATATGTGTCACAAACTCTAACTGACACACAATGCTGAATTTTCCACCAAAATAGAACTAGTAATAAATGGCCTACCAGCTGCCTTATCAACCTAGAAAATCAATGTATAGGAATTTCCTAGAAAAGTGCATATAGTGTCGCTTATAATCAACCAGTTAATTTAAAACTGGTTATAAAAAATTTCAAAAACCGGTTTATTTTGTTTTTAGATTTGTTCTCTTACGTTCCAAATGTATGCATACATGTGTGTTCACACATATTAGTGTGATACCACTTTTAGGAGTGATAAGAGCTAACTTTTACTGAGTTCCTATTATGTGCTAAGCTCATTATGTACATGATCTCAATCTTCTTTAACAATCCCATGAGTTATGTAACTAATATTATTCCCATTTTTAGATGAAAAAAGATGAGGCTTAAATGGTCTAGAAAGCTTTGGACTCAGGACAAATGTAGCTTTCTGAGACAGAATAGTGATTCTCTAGGATTCTGTTGTTCAAGAAGAGCTGTCAATCAAAACAGAACAATACACTAATTGTGTATTGAAATAAATGTCCTTAAAATATGAACATTTGCAAAGTAAATACATTGAATTGTAATAATTCATGCTTACACTGTCAAACCAACAAACTGAAAACATTTTGAGTCCTTGCCTTCATATACTATAGTCGGCACTATGAGTGATAAAACAACACATCAGAATGTTCCCGAAGTTAATTCAGAAGCTAGTTTGGGGTGTGATAACTTAAAACTTAACATTTATAAAAAAGAAAATGGAAGAGGGCAGGAGAAGAAGAAAGAGGAGAAGGAAAAGAAAAAAAGGGAGGAGGCGGAGGAACAAGAGAAGAAAAAGAGGAAGATGAAAGAGAAAGGTTATCTGTAGATAAATGCTCAGAGAATCAAGAGGTCACTGCAGGTGATGAGGTAAGTACGCACTGAGGATGTAAAAATTTAGCTATATCTTTAGAAATGAAACTTGTTTTCAACAAGATTTTAGTAGAGGAAATTCTTTCAGGGAAGGATTCTCATTTTCTGATATCAGTTTCCTATGCAGTTTACATTACATCAGTACACTTCCATTCAGTTTTAACAAACCTACTGATGATTCCTGCTTGAATAAAAACTTCATTTGAAGTTCTAATCTCATCAAATAAATACTGTATAATAGATACTAGGGTTATAGTGCCTGAAATTGTCTTTCTACAACACTTTGAACAGTGGACAGCGTAGCCTGTTTGAGATAACCCAGTGTCTGGTGTATGCATATGTCTCTTTTCAGTGCTATATAAAGAAGAAAAACAAGATTTTTTACAACAAACCCAACAGAGTTAAAATAAAATTTTAACAATGCAACTGACTTTTCCCAACCTAAAGAAAGGGTCTTAATAGCAGATGTTACTACATTTGGCTTCCGTTGCTATTCTCCAGCTGCAGAATTTAAAACTCATTTTTAATAAGTGATTGAACCTAATGGTTGTTTGCAAATAATGACCAAATCCTTTCCAACCATTCTACTAAGATGTCAGGTGAATGGCTGGGCAACACCAACAGAAAAACTTCATTTCTTAGGTAATTAGCAAGGACTTAAGATCGAAACCACCAGCTTCTTAGCTTTGCTCTGCAATGATTTCACCTGAGAACCTATTTAAAGCTTTAACTATTTCTTCATCACCAAACCCCCAAGGTCCCAGAAATCCCAAGAGCAGTCAAAGAGTAGCTAGGAGATGTGATGACTACAGCAGGAGTTGTTTAAGTAGCTGCCATGTGATGTTAATAATGCATGAATCAGAAAAGCAGGTGTTAAAATATGTATATCGATTGGGTTTCTCCCACTTGGAATGCATTATGAACCACCTATAGGTAAAAACTGTGACTATTTCTTAGTTCTGCACTGTGCCTACCATATTTGCAGTACTCTGTCTATAAAATACCAATGTGTTGACATGAAAATAGGAAATTAGTTTATTCTTCATGGATATATTATGTACTAATAAGATCAACAAACGCACATCCTGAGACAGATAATGTTCCTGGTATAAGATCAGTTCATAATAAAATGAAGCACATCATCTATTGTAAAATAATGTTAATAATAGATTAAATAAACCAAACATTATTCCAATTATTTAGAAAAAGTTTTTTTTCATCATATACTTCAAAACAGCTTAACTGAAGCACAGCATGCCTATGGCAAAACAGGGATTGTTAGAGTAAATTTTCAAACCTTCATAATGTAATAAATAGATTATGTGTGTTTTTTAATTGATTATCTAATTGGCTTTATTAAGCAATTCATGAATCAGGCAGCATCCCATCTAGCAGCTAGAAGGGTGCTCCCTGAATTACTTTTTAAACAATGCATTTGGTCAAGTTTACTTCCCTGAGATCTTAATTCTAGTAACTTTAAAATCTTTAGAAATTAAGTTAACAGCTTTTTTTGTTTTATTTTTTTAAAGAGGTGTTCTTGACATTCCCCCGGCCTCCCCTCAAGGGGAGGGGGGAAAGGAGACATATGTAATACTCTTTGTAATACTTTAAGCAATAAAACAAAATTTTAAAAAAGAGGTGTTCTTTTTTATTTTTATTTTATTTTATTGATTTTTTTTTTTACAGAGAGGAAGGGAGAGGGATAGAGAGTTAGAAACATCGATGAGAGAGAAACAACTATCAGCTGCCTCCTGCCCACCTCCTACTGGGGATGTGCCTGCAACCAAGGTACATACCCTTGACCAGAATTGAACCTGGGACCTTTCAGTCCGCAGGCCAACACTCTATCCACTGAGCCAAACCGGTTAGAGCAAGTTAACAGTTTTTAACAACTGAAACTGATAGCATTACAATATGTACTACAAAATTTGAAATACACTGCATTAAGACTCCTCCTTTTTTCTTTTTCTTTTTTTAAATTTATCTTTATTGTTGAAAGTATTACAGATGCCCCCTTATTTTCCCCATTGACCCTATCGACCCTGCACCTGCCCCTCCCCACCCCAGGCCTTTGCCACACTATTGCCTGTGTCCATAGGTTATGCACATCTATAATAATGAAAGCGTAATATGCTAATTAGACCAGACGTCCTTCTGGACAACCTTCTGGACAAAGCTGGGGCTACAAGAGAAGCCTGAGTCTCGGGTGCCAGAGGGAAGCCGGTGCTGGCAGCCAGGGTAAGGAAGGCCTACTCTTGCAGGAATTTTGTACATCGGGCCTCTAGTGTGTATATAAATTCTTTAGTTAATCTTACCCTGACCCCACCCCCCAACTTCTCTCTGAGATTCATCAGTCTGTTCCATGCTTCTGTGTATCTGGATCTATTCTGTTCACCAGCTGATTTTGTTCATTAGATTCCACATATGAGTAAGATCATGTGATACTTGTCTTGATCTGATTGGCTTATTTCATTTAGCATAATACTCTCCAAGTCCCTCCATACTATCCCAAAGGGTAAGAGAAGGACTCCTCTCTTAATCCTTAGCAATTTCAACAAGCAATTGAAGCATAGTAACCTCCATCTTGGGTAAAAACTGCTGTTTAAAATTTTAACCCTGCTATTCTGGCTTCTGTAAATATTTGCTTGCTTAAATAATAGGGAAAAATAAGACTACTCCCATTCCAGAGAGGCCATAAGCTATGTCCCAGACAGAGTTGTCAGTGCTGGTGGCAGGCCAGGCCTTGAGATGTGGTCTCACGGCCCCTTCCCAGCACACAGGACCTCTTTCTCAGAAGGTCCGGAAGTCTCATTCCAAATTTGGAAGACAAAGGACTGGAAAAAGTATAAATAGGAAAGACTTCCTCTATTTGGGGCCCAGAATTTGACAGAGACACTCTGCTCTGATCCCGCTAGTACTAGAGTAATAATGAAAGACTCCAAATTAATTTGGCTTATTGATTAAGGCGTCTTCTGATTTACAATATAACACAATGTACACATAGATGATAGACCAACACCCTTTCTTTAGTTTCCTGAACTCCTCTCCCCCACAGATTTGGTCCTTTTGATTTCAGTCACTCACACACATGGCCATACCTTAAACCTTATAATTACCCATAACTGCAACTCTTCCATACTCTTAATTTTGTGCATCCTACCCTCTAAATGCTACTACTTCTGGTTTACTCCTTCTAGTTCTTCCAACTTCGACAATCTTTCGACCTCTTCTTAGAAACTTCAATTCATTGATAGTACCATCCTTCACTGTCTCTCACATCTTTGATATCCTTTTTTTTCCTTACAGTTAAAAACACATTGTCATTCATTGTAATCACTTTTTACATAAACCCTGAACTCTCTTGCCCCAATGTCTTTTTATATTCTTAAACAATTCTCATAGAATCCAATT
>NW_005871052.1:750343-762843 GCF_000147115.1 Myotis lucifugus
ATCCATTATTTGACTACTTAGCACCTGTACCAATGGCGGTAAGATGATGGAATTAAAAAAACACAACCACACTGGTCCTTTTGAAGGTATTATCATAAAACCCAGTGGGTATTTAATGTTACCTGGCAATCATACTAAACTTTTAAAAATAGTTTACTCTTCTACTCATCTAGGTGGCTATTTTACATTTTCTCTTTCTCTTCAAACTTACACCACCTGTTTTCCAATCCTCACTCTCATCTAATGACTTGTTTTCCACTTTTCTGGAAAATTGAAACAGCCAGAAGAGGACTTCCATGGAGTCCTGATACCAGATCAACCAGAATCTCCACCTTCATACTCAGGTTTCCCATCTATTAACTTACTCCTACCTGATGCCTCTACTTGTTGCACTGGATCCTATCCATTCTCTCCTATTCAAGAATATCTCTTCAGCCATACTTGTCTCTCTTTCCTACATCAATTTGAAAAAAAAGTTAATGGATTATTTTTAACAACACATTCTGTTATTTCTTCCATCTTAATAAAGTATAATAACCTCATAATTCATTTCCCCTGCTCTCAAGCTACTCCCTCCCACTTCATTGTTTGCTACATTTGCAGCCAGTCCATCAAAAATGTCATGTATATACTGTCTCCAATTCCTTTCCTCTCTTAAATATATGCCACTCAAACTTTTTATTCCTATTCTTCCACCAAAGCTGCTCTCATCAAGATCACCAGTGACTTCAATTGCCACATCCAATGACTAATTCCCAGTCCTCATGTTTTTATGCTTATTCACAGCATTTTATACAGTTGATCTCTCCCTCCTTTTTGATACATGTTCTTTGCTTAGCTTTCAGGACACCATTCTCTCTTGGTTTTCCCCCTACATTATTGAATATTCCTTCTCAGAATTTTGCTGATTCCTCCACTTCTCCCTAATTTCTTTATGTTGGTGTGAACCAGGACTCAGTCCTTAAAACTCTCCTTATATATATATTTGCAGTCACCCCTGTCCAAAATTTTATATCCTGTCCAGATGCCTCTCCTAAACACCTGACTTATATATCCAATGACTACTCTACATTTCTGATGAAAAGGCTATTGGTAAAAGATACCTGAAAACTAATACATATAAAACAGAACTCCAAAACTTTTTCCCCAAACCTGTTCCACCTACATCCTTCCCCTTCTCAAATGATGGAAAATTCATCCTCCCAGTTGCTCATACAAAAATCTTGGACTTGTCCATTACTCTTTTCTTTCTCTCACAGGTAGTGTCTAATCCATCAGGAAGTCCTACTGGTTTTATCATCAAACATATTCAGAATCTGACCAATTCTTACCACCTCTACTCTACTAGTGTGGTCTAAACCACCTCCATTGCTCTCTGAGTTTACCACAATAGCAAGCATCCTAACTGCTTTTACCCTTGCCCCACTTGAAGGCTATTATACTAGCAACCAGAATGATTCTTTAAAAAACTAAGTCAAGCTCTGGACAGTGTGGCTCAGTTGATTGGAGTGTCGTCCTGTTCCCTGGAAGGTCTTGGGTTTAATTCCTGGTTGGGGCCCATACCTAGGTTTCAGGTTCCATCCCCAGTTGGGATGCATATGGGAGGTAGCTGATATATAGATAGATGATAGATTAGATAGATAGATTAATAGATAGATAGATGATAGATAGATAGATAGATAGATAGATAGATAGATAGATAGACATAGATAGATAGATATATCCCTTCCTCCCTCTCTAAAATCAATTTTAAAAAAACCTAAGTCAAATCCTATTATAGCCTTGTTCAAAACACTGAAATGACTCCCTATTTCATTCATATAAAACTCAAAGTCCTCAAAATGGCCCAGAAGGCCTTATAATCCCCCCAATATTACCATTATGATCTCATTCCTATTATTCTTCCCCTCACTCATACTAGACTTCTCAATGTTGTACATGCCTGCTAGGCATGTTCCTGCTTTAGGGCTTTTGGTAAAATTATTTCCTCTGCCTGAGGCACTCTTTCCCAAGATTTAGCTTGGCTGACTCCTCCCTTTCAAGTTTGTAAACAAAGCTCACATTCTCAATAAGGCCTGTAATACCCATTCTATTTAAAATGGCAACCAACTGCAATTCCCCCATATAATTACCTTGACTACTTACTCTACTTTTCCCCATAGCACTTACCACATTCTATTATACAATATAGTCAACTTCTTTATTATACATATTGTTTATTGTCCTCCTCTATTCGCACTTCCTCCATCTTTTGGAATATAACTCCCTTTTCAAGAGCAGGAATCTTTGTCTGTTTATTTTTAACAGATGTATCTCAAGCACCTAGAAGAGTGCCTGACATAGAGTAGGCATCTAATAACTATTTGCTGAATAAATGAATAACTGGTAATTTTTTTATGTGTGCATGCCTTGTCTCTACAGTGAGATTTAAAGCTCTTTGGTGGTACCTACATATCCTAGCATAGTATTTTGGACAGAAGAGATAATTCATATTTTTTAATAAATAGGTCCCAGTTTCATAAATTCTTTCAATATTACCCTTTGATGAACTATTGCCATCTCTACACACTTGCTTGAGTTATTATTCTTTCACTATTCCATTCAAAATGTGAAGTTCTTGTTGATTCCCCAAACCTATCTGTACATGCATGTAGAACTGAGTTTCCAACAAGGGAGTTTAGTTACTATATTTCTGAAAACATCATCATTTTAAGCAATATTTTCTATCAGGGCATGTATCTTGGAGACATTCTAGAGAAGCTCCTTCCTGTGTAGTGCTTATCTCTCCTACTAGTTTATCTCTATTTCCCACCACTAGGTTTTCCAAACCTTCCTGAATACTTGGAACATTCCACTATCTAACTAAACTTGTTTGCCCATCTAGTTATCAAGACTTATTACTTCAAAGACAGCATAGAGAGCATAGTGTACCCAAGAAGGTTTATATTCAAGAACTGGTTTTGCCTGTACTAGATTGTATGGTCTGAAGCAATTTATTTATTTGCCTACCTTTCAATTCTCTCCCTTAAAATTCCTGGGCAGGTGACCTCCTCCTAGAGTTGCTATGAGATACTGTGTGAATAAGCTTTGCAGCCTGTGAACTTCTGCATGAACATAAGGTACTATTATTCTCTAGAAGCATTGTAAGTTTCATTATAATTATGGATGATGCTCCTTTAGCAATGAGTAAAAAAAATCTAAATGAGATTAAGTGATCCCCAGAAGAAACATGTTGTAAAGTGGCCAGCCATCTGTTTATAAAAATTTAGAAATTTTACAACAAAATTAAAACATTCTATTTTAAAAAAATAAAAACATACCTTTCTAAGTATCAGATTAAATTAGCTAATATATATGGAAGAACTATATAAATATAAAGCAGTATATACATGTAAAGTTTTTACAATTACACCTAGCTAGTAATTTTAAATTTCCAGATATATTTTCAGGTAGTAGGCATGAAGGAAATATTTAAACTTTACTGTACTTATTAAATACAAAAATGACAAAAATGCCACTTTGATGTTCTTTAATTCAAATTTTAATGTTCATTAAATAATCTTGAAGGCAGTGGTTCAAATCACTCTATAAAATGCAAACTTAGTTATTACTGAATACAATAAAAACTTCACACACATGGCCAAAGGCAAAATACAACCCTTTTTGAAAAAATTCATATTCAACATGTTTTAAAAATGTGCTATGGCAAGCTAGAATCAGGCTAACAGACCAATAATAGTAAGGAAATTTACAGAAGAAATGTAAGTGACACCATATAAAATAATTTGAAAATTGAAGTTAACATTTACTACTATAATAAAGAAGTATTATTTTACTGACAACACATATTCAAATGTATTATTATAGTTTCAAGTGCTATCAGGTCATCTCAAATGACATAACATTTCCACATTTTGCCATTTATGTGTTTTTATTTACAGCTAATAATTTTATGCTTTCTGTTCCTGTTAATTAATCTGCTTAAATTAACCACTAAAATAAAATAAATTCCATTAAAGGAAATAATTCATTCAAGAGCTCTGTGGAAAGCCCTTCATCAGCCCACAGGATACTATCTACCTCTCATCTATCAGCTAGTTTCTGGTCCATTCAATATTTCCGTGAGAACTATTTTCTCAAGTGTTCTCCACCCTTATTTAGCTTTATTCCTTTGTCCATGCCCAAATGGAACTACATCAATGCTAACATGACCCAAATTATAGTCCTTCTGTCTTTAAAATAAAAATACTGTCAACAGTAGAAAATATTTTAAAAATAATTTTTAAAAAGAGCCTTCAAATTGGACAGAAAAGTAAATTATTGAGCTCCACTGCCCCTTCTTTGATGGAACATGAATCTATGTGGAAAAATACTATTACATTTTCCCCACTAATACAGAAAAAGATCTAAAAGAGGTATTTCTTTGGTTGTCTATACATTTAAAAACTGAAACAACTCTTGAAAAACAGTGATACTCAGAAGAGCAGAATTCAATTCAATGGGACAGTGGGACTAAACTGCAAAGAACTTTAGACTCTGGCAGAATGGGGATTATGTAAACATCATACAACCTCATGAAAAAGAACATGCCCTTAAAATAGCAAAAACCTGTCAGTCTTCTAGTATGACAAGGACCAAGCCAAGACAAATGCAAACATAGGAAAGTGGCTATACCGAATGTACTAGTATCAATTAAGCTCTTGAGCAGTTACTACCCATTTCAGAGCTCACAATGTACATGTTCCCATCATCAAAATGGCCACTCTTGCAGTACATGATTTGCTCAAGAATATAATGTTCCATTTTTTAACTTCAAGCTGAAAATCCATTAAATATTACCATTATAGAGTAGAAATACTACACAAAAATCTCATCTACTGCTATACTCATCAATGTGTTTTAACCCAAAAGCCACGATTCCTCTGGTATCAACAAATGTTTAACTTATGGAAGATGGCTATTTAGAGGTACTAAGCATAGGAAAGTGTAATGATGTCAACAACTAGGATCTTGCAATTTGCCAGGTTTTGATCTGCTAACAGCTTTAATGAGTACTGTATCCATTATGTACATACATCTTTTCATAGACAACATAAAAATAAATTTAAGCAAAATCCTCATTAGTTAATCACTAACTAACATCATCCAATACACTGTTATTAGCTATATCTTAAAAGCTCTATGCCTGCTTATGCTTTGTTCGCTTCAGATATTTTCTACATGAAGCATTTAATTTCAGATTTAATTCAACCTTAGCATTTTTCTGGGCTATCTCTTTTTCCCACCAGTGAACACTCATAAAATGTAAACACAATTTCATAGTAGAATAAGCAAAATAAATTTAGACAGGTAAGTATGCTGTAAACATTTTATAATGCACTGCAAAGCCTAATTAATGTTATTTTAATTTTCCACGATTTTGAACTGTATACATCACTTGCTGTTTTTTGCATTAATGTAGATTAGCTGAGAGTTAACCATGTTAACAATTACCTAGGTAACCTGGAAATGAGAAAAATAAGAATTTGGATAGTTATTAAGGTCACTACTTTACCCTTGTACAGGCTTATAGTAGGTACTTATTAAATACTAGAGGCCCAGTGCACAGATTCATGCACCCGTGAGGTCCCTTGGCCTGGCCTGAGACCTCTCGCAATCTGGGTTCCCTCAGGGGATGTCAGACGGCAGGTTTAGGCTCAATCCCCACAGGCCAGGCCAAGGGACCCCATGGGTGCACGGAGTGCACTGGGCCTCTAGTATGCATATAAGATCTTTGGTTAATCTCTTCCCACCCTCCCCCCTTCCCCCTTCCTTCTGAGATTCATCAGTCTGTTCCATGTTTCCATGCTTGTGTGTTGAGCATCTGCCCCCTGGTGGTCAGTGCACATCATAACTACCAGTGGAATAGCCGAACAGTCGAGTGGTCACTTAGGCTTTTATATATATAGACTAGAGGCCAGGTGCATGAATTCATGCACAAGTGGGGTCCCTTGGCCTGACCAGTGATCAGGGGCCATCAGGGCCACAGGAGGTTGGCCAGCCAGGGGGGTGGGGCCGTGGGAGGTTGGTTAGCCAGGGGGAGGAGCTGCAAGAGGTTGGCTGGCCACCCCAATCGGGGCCAATGGGACCAGCCGGGGGGAAAGACCGACGGAGGTTCGGCCCAGCCGGGGGCAGGGACCACAGGAGGTTTTCTGTGGGAGCACACTGACTACCAGGGGAGTTCCTGCATTGAGCATCTGCCCCCTGTGGTCAGTGTGCATCATAGCAACCAGTCAACCGGTCATTCAGTCACTTAGGCTTTTATAGATATAAATATAGATAGATGATAGATATAGATATAGATATAGATATAGATATAGATATAGATATATTAATAGATTTGTTGAAATGAAGTGACAGATGCATGTATGTGTGTGTGTGTGTGTGTGTATGTGTAGTATTCAAGCTGAATATTCTACTTGGATTATAAAATGAGACCTGAAACTTATGTGCTATGTATGAAATGTACTATTCAGTAATTTTTTTTCTATGAATAAACTTCTCTTTTTTTCTTCCTCAAATAAATACCTAGAGGGTACCCATAAATCTTTTCACAAAATAAATTTAGAAGTTTAACAGATTACAGGCTATTTTCAAAGCAGCAAGCTTAACATTAACATTAACCATTTAATTATACATGTCTGCAAATAATCTTGTTTTCCAAAGTTATTTAAGGTTTAAATATAATACATGTAAGGGTCAATGTATTCTGAACAAATAAAAACAAGCAATTCTTTCTCATGTATGTTTTAATTTTTGCCATATAATATTATATAGGACTACACGCAAAGCAAATCAAACTCTAAGCTTGAGGACCTATTTAAAACTCTAACACTAATAAAAGCAAAATTTTCATGGGAAAAAAACACTTTTTAAATCCATAGTTGCACATTTTACTATGTATTATAGAATGACAAATTTTATAAATTTTTGAGGACTCATATCTCTTGCAACAAATATATGTCACAGAAAAGATACTGAAATCAATTAACTACAGCTATTCTGAAGTGGAAATACCTGTTTTACTGCAATATCCTCTTAATGTGTATTTTATTTATGACATGAGTAATTCCCTACATTTATAAAACTAAAATATTTTATATCTCAATAACTGACTTTTTTAAAGATTTTTTACTCATTTTGAGAGAGGGAGGAAAGGAGAGGGAGAGAGAAACATCAATATGAGAGCCAAACATTGATTGGCTGCTGCTTGCATGCCCCCTACCGGGGATGGAGCTTGCAACCTTGCAACCAGGGATGGAGCTTGCAACCAGGAATTGAACTGGTAACCTTTCAGTGCACAGGATGACACCCAACCAATTGAGCCACACGGCCTCTGACCTTTTTTAGTTGAACTTTTCTGGTATAATTCTAAAGACACACACACACACACCAATCCTGTATTTACTGATATAACACATGAAGCAGATATGAGAAAGGAAATGTAAAGTTTATTCAAAAATGAATATGCCAAAAATTGTGATCTCAAAGATTTCACAATTTAACAAATATTATAGGGGAGATATATGGTTTATATACAATAAGCTAAAGTCAGCATGGTTCTAATCTGCATGAGAGAAGAGACTGTTTTGTTCACTCTATTCACACCTGGCATCACATAGTACACACTCTACAAACACACACACACACACACACACACACACACACACACACTGTCAACAAATCTAATCATGAGATCAAAATTATAGTAAAGAGGTTTTTATTTTATTTAAATTTCAATAACTAAGTGAATCAGTTGAGTTCTCCAAATATCTACAGATTAAAGACAATACTGCAAAGAAGACACTCACTGGGGTATAACTTACATCCTTTGTAAGAACTGTTTTTGGTGAGGTCCTTTTGAGTCTTTGTAATTAAACTTTTTTGGATTGAATTCAAGAGCAGAACCATATCATAAAGCTTCCCACCCTACTGCCCATAGTATTATTAGAGCAAATCTTCAGTGTCTGTATGTTCATTATCTTTTCAGAAGGATCAAGGCCTAACATACATATCTAATAACTTTTTATGGTCATATTAAAGTTTTCATACCATTTCTGTGAATTTGGTGTACCTTAATTTGGCATTAAACAACATTCTTAAAATAGGTACTGAGTAAATTGCACTTATGTACCCTAGTACCAAAGCCATTAGAGACAGTATGATCTTATATAACTATGTTTTTGTTAATGTTTTACTTCAATACAGCATGGTATCTCACATGTGATACATAATGGAGATAATGAATTAAAAATATAATGGTAAAATTATTTTATATAAATATTGCTTGTGATGGTATTATAATACTTTTTAGAGACACAAATGAGAGACAGACTTCTTCCAAATAACTGAAAGCTCAGAATCTAACATATTGCTGTAAGCTATAATCTTTATAACTGTTAATCCAATACACCTTTTATACAAACCCATAAACACATGAGTGGAAAAATAGCACAGATGTTCATCTCTAATGCAATTTCCATTCAATTTCCTAAGTGCGGTCCCTGTGTGCAAACTAGCTTAACGTTATGTTTAGCTTGCAAATTCTTTTAATAAATAATGAATGCAATAAAACTAGGAGATCAATGGCAAGCTGAAAAATCATAAAAAAAAAAACCTTTTGTGTTCAGGCTGTTGCCCATTTCAAACTTTAATCCGGAGACAGATCAATATTACTTTTTTCTTTTTAACCCATCACATAAATAGAAGATAGACTAAATGTAGCCTAAATGCTGTTACCAGCTAGCACTTGCCAGCAACCTGACAAGATTATTGGACACACTTGCGATTGAATGTTTTATACCCTAATATACACACTACATTACACATGATTAAAGAGTCAACTTGTTTAAAAATGAAAAGGTTATATAGCAATAAAAATACCGTGGTTCATTATTTTTTAAACTTTCCTGTACTATATATTTTTCCAGTAGTGTAATTACAAAGTTTTCACCACAATTTGTTCTAATAAAGTAAATAATTGTAATGGATCAAAATAGTACATACATCTGAGTAGTTTCAACCCCAGGGGTCCTAGATGAAAGTTAATTTTACTTTTCAAAGTGAATTACAATCAAAACCTAAGTTAGTCCTTTAAATGGGTGGGGATAATAATTCATGCAAATTTATGGTGCAGTTGGATGGGTCTTGATATTATCCAGGAAAATAGTAAATAATTAAACTTAAGTATTTGTGTTTCTATTCACAGGCTATAGATAAAGGGAGGAAAACCCTTTTCTAACCAACACATTTTGGATAAATATGCATTTACTGTTTGAATGATAATCAAAAGTTGACTGTCACCAGGGTTAATGCTGATATCTAGTAGTATCAATCTAAATAACTGAGTATCATTTTATGGTAGTAGGCTTGTTTTATTAAATCTGCTTAGTTATAATATTAGAATATAAATTAGAATATTAGAAGTTAAAAATTCATCCTTATAAATTATTATTACAATCTGAGGGTTTGATTTATGTAACAAATTTGGTTCTCTTTTAATGAGATCATTTTAGGTAGTGATAAATATATCGATTTGTTCTTTAGGTATATTAAATTCAATTTTGCATAAAAATGTGGATTACACTTTATATTCACATTCTCAGTATAATAATTTCACCAATTGTAATGTATAAATTTAGCTGTAAAGAAGACTGTGGAAAGATATCCCATATTTTAAGCAAAATGTGAAAAAAAATTTAACTCCTCCATAACTTTATTGAACTTCACTATAAACTTCCCTTTAAACTATACTGTAGATCATAGCATGTACCCTAAGCTTCCAAGATTAGCCTAACACTAGAGATTAAAAATTTCCTGAAGAATTTGAGACCTCAACAGTATCCGTTAACAGTGTTTCCTGTTTTCCTATTCCAATAAAGGTAACAATAAAATCATGATGAAAAAATACTGTAAAGGCCTACCTCTAAAAACTGATACTTTTAAAAAAATATATTCCTCAGAGAGTTGAACAAGAGAAAAATTGAATCTCCTTTTTAAAATTTGTGTTTTCTAATATCAGAGTTTAACTAAAAAATATAATACCTACAACATTAAATTCAAAATATTTCACAATTGACAGAATCTTTTCGGCTCTAAAACCAACATACTGAAATCAAGAGTGAAATGAAGTATGGTACGTATGCAGGTAGTTAATTGATTTCACTAGTTATCACAAAGTTCCTTCTGGTGTGTATATGTTTTTCTATAGTCTAAGAAATGAAACTCTAAAAGCAGCATTCATTGTTACTAAATTATTTTTGATTTACCAATAATTACCCAAAATATAAACAACTGAAATATACTAAAATAAAATAAACTTTTCCAAGATTTTCAGCATTATAAAGTGAGGAAATGATGACTACACCATGGACAGGCTGTCCCTTACCTGCTAAAAAGAAATATTAAATCCTGTAGGAGTTCTAAACCCCTTAGTAAGAGTATATTGCAGCTGCATGAAGCCAACAAGAAGTTTATTAGTAAGGATTTAAAAACTAACACCCTTCTATAATCAATTTGGATACAGCATTACTCTATTTATAGTGATACTTTCAATGTGTCCCAATCATATATTACTTATTCTCATTTTTTACTACTATGATTAAATATTAATGTGTAGACACTATGAAGCGCTACACTATATTTAGGTTTTGCTATATTGATTTTCACCATTTTAGAATAGTTAATATAGCATGAAAATTAAGAGTCTTGCCCATGAATAAACTTATGATGGGTTTGATATTTTTCTCTGATTTCTTGTTCTAGCAGAAAATGGAAAAAGGGATGCCGCCACTTTAAAAGCTTCAATCTCTTTGACATTGCTGGCAGTGTATGGGAACATTAATGCATCTGTCATGATAACAAGCTAAGAATAACATCTAGACATCAAACCGAGCAGAGAATCCATCTGAAGTGATTCATTCAGATCTGTCTCATTGATTTATTAAACACAGGGCAACATCTGCAGCCTCACAGAGCCGCTTGGTGAAATTAATGCAAGATCAATTCAAATGGAAAAAAGTGTAAAAGAGATAAATCAAAACACAATTTGCATGCAGTTCCACAATCAGGCTTATTGGGTGCAAATGCTCAATTTCCCTTCCAAAGCAAATGTGTTTAAATGTTTTATCTTTTTAGAATTGTGTGATCTGAAGTGACAGTGAAGAGTTCTGCAGGTTGAGATGGTGAAAGGGAAGAAAAGAAGGGAAAAATGCTACCAAAGACCTTTTGAATATGCAACAAGAATATCATTAATACCGAATTGTTTTTCTTTGGGGGAAAGGTTTGATGTCCTTTCTTTGAAAACAGAGTATTTACAATTTGGGTCAATTAGGACAGTTTTTATACATATTTGAAATATATAGAGTGAATAAACCTACATCACTTGTATCTTTAAATGCACCAGATAAAGTGCCACTGGAGATCTAGATTGCCAACTGAAATATAATATATTATGATTAGGGTTTCTCACAATTATATTTGCCTGTTAGAAGCACTTTTAAAACATCTAGGGATTAGGAAAGCATCAAATAATTCAGACTTGATGTTTTCTGCAGGTATTAGGGATTTCCTGTGTGCAACCATATAAAACATTAATGTCTGAAGACTATCACTTCCTAATTTTTTATTGGCATACATGGAGGGTAATATCATACATAAATATCCAAGGATATTCTCCATCATGTCATGCATCATTTCTTTAATGTAATATCCACCACCTAATAAATGAGCATTGGGACAAATATAAAATCCAGATAAAATATTTAGATAAATACAAAAATGTTATTTATTCAGAAGTGTACATTTAAAATAGATGTACATGTGGAAGTTCTATGCACTGGTATATGACTAAATTGTTTTAATTATAATCCTGACATAACTCTTCTAATAAAAGACACAACATTGTTGACTATGTGACTGCTTTTAGTAGACAATATCACTACCGCTCATTACCCTATGAAATAAAATGTCTGTATTTATATCCTGGATTAATTTTTGAGATCTTTTTATCATTTCTGAAAATAAAAATATGTCATACAAAATATTAGCCAAGATAAGTGATGCAAGTTCTTTAAATTTTGATTTTGCTTAACTTCACTATGAATAAAAACAATTTTCAAAGTAAATTATGTTATTCTGTGTGGATTGTGAAATATATTTATCAAGTGTGAATGCAAAGCCAAACTCATTGAGTGCTTACAATAATTGTATTTCTAGTATTTTAAAGTAGTTTTAAATTGTTGTAAAAGTCTTGATAATTCACATAAAGTTTTTCCATCATGGAAACCCATTTATGTTCCGTTAACACAGTCAAAATAACAATAAACTACAATTAAACCACTTAAAACTTTAATTTAAAAAACTGAATTTTATTCATTTGAATATATGTGGAATCATGTCTCCAAATGAGTTAAAATGTTTTCTTAATCATACATTCTTGTTACTTCAAGCATCCATTTAAC
>NW_005871052.1:767843-798059 GCF_000147115.1 Myotis lucifugus
CCGAGCGCGCCAAGTGGCTGTCGCCCTCGAGGAGGTGGAGACTCCCGGGTCGGCCTCCTAGCTACCTGAGGCCCTTGAGGGTTGGGGGGGAATGGGGATGCAACCTTAGAAGGGGGCGGTGTGGTGCCTCTGCTTCTTGCCTAACAGTCTGACCAGAGAATACAGTTTTCACACAGAACTCGCAAAGTGGCCTAGGCTACCAACCCCTCCCCTCCGCGCCCCACTAGGGTCTTGACGTGGGAACACAAAGCAGCACTTTAGAACGTGCCTCCCAACCACCCCGCACCACCCTGCACCCCGGTTCAATTGCGGAAAGGGAAATGGGAGCTTCAATTCCATTTACACTTAATTCTCAAACGCGGGAATTTAAGAGATGGTTTGGCCCAGCTTCCAGGAGAAAGATTCCAGCGACTTCAGAAGTAATCAGTTCAGCCCATCTAGAGCGCTTGGCGTTCAATTCTCCCATTCCCGGCGCACAGAGGAACCAGCATCCAAGATCGCACTAAAATCAGTGTTGCGGGTTGCTAATTCGGTCCTACGCACTGACATTCAGCTGACGCAGTGAGCCTGTGAACACGGTGGAAAGCAGGCAGAGAGACTTGGTCTGTGGGTGACAGACACCTCATTGTACAGCACTTCCGCCACTGTCCTGCACAGAGTTGGCTTTCTGTGTCACCGTCCCTTAATTTCAGCATTGTCCTGCCCGAACTAAAATTGATAGGAAAGTTCCCTTATAACGTAAGACCCTCCCTACAGAATATGAGAAAAGAGAGAGAATTTGAGCTCTTTAATATTGAGTTTTCTTCTCTAGACTATGGGCTTTCATGGTAATTAGAAATCCTTGTTCTGACCTCAAGATTCCTCTCACTTGTCAAGTGCCTGAAAGCACTACAAGAGATGATAATAAGCAAATGTCTAGGAAAGGTACATTCCAGGGAAAGGGCATGGACTTTTTCACATGGCATATGGTGGTTAGATCACTGTAGCAAATTTGTTTTAATACTCCTTGCCCAACTTTGATTCTCCACAATAAAGTTGTTTCCTTTCCGGTCCTTCATTCCTCTAGAAGCTGTTACTCAGAAAGTGAAATCCATGCTTCATTTCTTCACAAAACATGACCAGCGATAGAGATAAAGCAATTTCTCCAATATCTTTCTGGAATGTAAATAATTTTAGAAAAATTATTAAATTTTATTCAGCTCTTCTTGTACTTAGTAGTATCAAAGAGGAGTGAGGAGGTGTTTTTTTTTTCTCCCTTAATAAGACATCAATATTAAAATTGGATTTTTCTGCCTCTCTCTCCAACATATGTCCACCTTTTGGCATTTCATTAACCAAATAGTAAGAACTACCCTTTAAGACCCTTCATACTGTTTCAATTCTTAGTTGTGTGGAGCCGAATACAAAGAAATTGTAATGATGGTTGCTTTTGGAACAGAATGGTAAGAAACTCCAACATAACTGACTGCAATGCATACAGCCAGGAACAAAAAAATCTTTTGAAAGGTATTAAATCGTCTTTACTAGTTTGCTACTATTGTGGGAAGAGAATAAAAAGGAGCAAAAAAGGCACAATTGAGAAGAGATAGCAGAGGCAGGAAAAACTTCAGCAAAAAGTAGAGGTTTTCAAAAGAGAATAGAAAAGCTCTGACAGCAATATTTGTATTTACCAGTTTTTTAAAGATAAATCCCAAATTGTGTTCAACAGGTGTTTTGCTGTAATGGATATCAGGCTGTGTTGAGGCAACTTACCTCTGATAATTTATTATTATTGTAATTTCCAGGTGAATAAGTTTGACTTTAAAGGAAAAGGTTGTTGTTGTTTTTCTTGAAATTAATTGCATTAAAAAAAAACCAGTATATTGCTGTGCTCACATTATCACATCCTTTTTATTTGCAGAGGGATTTGGAGTTTCCAGAAATAGGACATTAAACAGATGTTTTGATGTTTCAAATTTAAGAAACTCTGAAATATAAAAAGGAAAGGTAGAATATTTCTGGCTGCAATCATTATTTGTCTATTGAGAAACAAATGTACTTTGACAACTTTAGAAAAGGCTAGGATTAGATGTCTTATATATTTAACATGATCTATCAGAGATGTAGTAATCTTTTAATTAACACCAGAGATTAAAGTTCAAATTCTAGCAGAAATATGAGAGACTAAAGTTAGCAATTGGTCATTGAATGTTAAAGCTCACGCATTCAACACACAAAAGACCCTTGGTTTCATTATTTGAATTCCCTCCCATTTGCAGTCTTCTACAAAATAGACTTGGTAATTGTCTGAAGGTATACTTGTAATTTAAAAATGTAGTCATTTAGATCTAAGAGGCCAAGTGTTGCCTCCTTGGGTTTTCTTCATATTTTGATTATGTTATTTCTATTACTGCTATTTCTACTTTTATTTGTATATATGCTCTGAGATTGAGACAATCATATTACACATGGAGAATTTGTTTATATCTCTTTTAACTTCAATATCGTCCATAAGCCAAACATATTTCTAAATAAGAGTGGGTTTCTACAAGGCCAGAGGAAGCCTTGTGTATCAACACTCTGTAAGTTAGAATTGCATGAAGCAATATAAAAAATAAGTGGAGAGAGGCACTTCGCTAGAACTTCAAGGTTTGTGAATTATTTCCAGATAAGAGCAAAGCACCCCAGCAAGTAAGAACAAAATTAGTACAAGTTGATATCACGTATCATCAAAACAAGAAATTCTAGATGCCACAATTCCAGCAGAGTGATTTGGGGCCTAAGTGTAGCTTCTCATACACTGAAATATTGTAATCTTCGGGGATTTAATTAGCAATTGACATTTTCTCCTAATTCATACTCAGTTTGGATGGAGAGTTGTGCTCATTTGTGACTTTTGGCAAAATATTCCACTGTTTGGCATTGTCAATTAAATACAGATACTCTTCTAATTAAAAATAAATACACTGGCAATCTTATGTGGGATTACAAAATATCCAGAACCATTTGAAGGAGCTTGTTTTCAGAATGGGCATTCGAGCAAAACCCAAGGTAATTAATAGAATTATTTGAAACCGGCAGCCAACTGAGGTTAAAACCTGTAATATGGCCTCTAATCAGTACTTCTTAGGAGCCCTCTTAGGTTCATTTTTAGATAAACAATAAAGGGAAATTAATTGGGCAAGGTAATAAACGTGAAATATAAGCATTCACATAATCAAGAATTTAACTGACTAAAACCTATAGATATACCCCACTCAATGGAATATATGGTATAGGGGTGTGTGTTTTTGTTTTCAGGAAACTGTATAAAATGACCTTCTACAAAATAAATTCTCTTTTGCATTCAATCCAATGTGGGACCACTGGAGCGAGAAAAAACTGTCAAAACCCAAGGAGTAACGTTAAAGTCAGATTCTTAAATGAACAATGAACTTTGACTAATTAAATATTTAAAAAAAGAAACACTCAAAACACCTCATAAAATATAAGCACATGCCAACGCTTAACATATCATACCCCGATATGCACAGTTCTAGGGGAAAAGGAGATATGTAGATTTTAAATTCCATCTATGTCTTTCAATGTATTGTTCCCTTTTAAATCTTAGGCTTTTAACTGTTCAAATTCAAGCCATTCTAACTTTAGCTGGACTCCCACTGCTATCCTTTCATTCATTTTGCTCACTCCCCATTGAATTCCCTGCAGCAGCTACTCTAACTCTTTTCTCCTCTTTGCAAGTCACCCTGCCCCTCACTCTCATCAGCTATTGCCTCTCACTTCTCTGATTTTACCACAGTTATTCAACAGGAGCTCCCTCATCCTCCCCTCTCTCCTCCTACAAAAACCTATTCCATATCCTCTCTCATCCTCTCCTACTTCCCTTCATTGATGCTCTTGACACCTCTCACTTCCTGCAAGGCAGTAATCTAGCAGTTTTATTCCTACCACTGTCTTTGGCATCTCAAATCTCTCCCTCTCTACTTGTTCTTTCCTCTTTTATTATTGAAAATGTTCAAAGCTAGGAATTCTTGAGATAAAAAAAAACTTTCCTCAACCCTAACCAGTGGCTATCAGAGTGTGGACCACCAGTATCACCATTGCCTAAGTATTTGATATAAATAATATTGTGCGGCCCCATCCCAAAACCTACTGAACTGGAATTTCTAGGAGTGAGGCCCAGCAATCTGCATTTTAACAAGCCCTGGTGATTCTGATGTGAGTGAAATTTTCAGACCCAGTTAATAACTTTTCACACACTCTTTGAAAATCTACAATTGTTCCTCTTTTTCCTTTCTAAACAAACTTTCGTACCATAACTTTTTGCAGTTGTGTTTTTAAGTTGAATACTTGGCTGAAACTACTTTAACAGAGAGGTAAGCATTGATCTCTTAAATGCCAAATTCAAAGCCTTTTTCTAAATCCTCATCCTTTGCTGTTCTGCAGCTTTTTACACTACCAGCATCATTCTTGAACACCCATCCTTTGGCTTTTATGACTCCCTAACAATATTTCTCCTCTTTCCTATACATTTTCCTTTTCATATCCTTGCTCTTGAAACTGAAATATTATAATTCCTAATGTCTATACTCTTACTTGTGGCAATTTCATCAACTTTCTACAGCTTCAACAACCCCAAATCTTATTTCTAACTTTCTTAAAGCTATCCTGGAGAATTAACCATTTCCACTTGAGTGTCCCATGGTCACCTCAAACTCAGCAAGCCCAAAACTGATTATCTTACTCCCTTCAAATCTGTTCTCTGTTGTTTCATTTTTGATATGTCATAATTCTTTCTTCATGCATCTAGTCACCTGATATAGAAACTTGGGAGACACCTTTTTATTTTTCTGTACATATTATACCCCCAACCAATTAGTCAGTAAATTTTGTGAAATCACTCTCAGCAATATCTTTCACTTTCATTCTTTTCCATTCTTAATGTTGCTACCTTAGTTTTGTCGATTATTCACTGTTTGTATTATTACCACAATTACATCTTAATATATCTAAGACATTTTCTTCTCCAATCTAGCTAGTATGTCAGGTTATTTTTTTTAAGGTTTCACTCTACTATTTAAAAATCTTTATATTACTACTCCTCTGGCTAGGAAATAAATGCCAAACTCTTTAGAGTGACATTTACTCCTATTTATTTACCTTTCATCCTTTCCTGCAATAGTCTGACATGTTGTCTGTGTACTAGCAAATGAGTATTGCTTTCCACTACTCCCAAACCTCTTACCGTATATCTTCTCACCCTGATGCTAATACTTCTGTCATTCTTTCCACATTGAATATGTTGCGGCACTCCTAGTCATCTCCACCCATCCAATTCCTAACCTTCCTAAGATTATACTGCAATTTACTTCCACAAAGATCCCCCTCATTCTCTTTTTCCAAGACAGGAATGGATTATTTCTCTTCTGAACTCTCATAGCATTTTGTGCCTCTTTTAATGCAATAAAAACATGTTGCCTCATGTTATAGTCTTTGGTCCTGTCCTAAAATAAATTCAGTAAGGTCAGAGATCACCTGCATCTTAATCAATATGTTATTTCGAGTGCCAACCATGGTGCCTAGCTCACACATGTTTATTAAATGAATGGCTATATAATAGTCATCTATAAGCTATTAGGATATATAAATGTTCATTATTACCAAATCTGATGCAGAATCTAAGGGATTGATATACATGAAATGAATATTTTTTTTGTTAAAAGAATGATGATTTTACCCTGGCCAGTGTGGCACAGTTGTTTAAAGTGTCTTCTTTTGCACCAAAAGGTCTCAGATTCAATTCCAGGTCAGGGCACATATCTACCTAAGTTTTGTGTTCAGTCCCTGGTTGGGTTGTAGGCAAGAGGCAACTGATTGAAGTTTCTCTCTCTATCCCTTCCTCTCTCTGAAATCAATGAGCATGCCCTTGGCTAAGGATTAAAATGTAAAAAAAAAAAAGAATGATGGTTTTGCTCATTAGTAGTTTTTGGATCTTTTTAGTGATGGCTGGTTTCTCTGATTAGTTAAGAATTATTTTAATTTTTTATTGTTTAAAGTATTACACATGGGTACATCTACACAATGGAATACTATGCTGAGGTAAAGAAGGAATTCTTATCATTTGCAACAGCATGGATGGAACTGGAGAGCATTATGCTAAGTGAAATAAGCCAGTCAGAGAAAGATAAATATCACATGATCTCACTCATTTATGGAATATAATGAACAACATAATCTGATGAACAAAAACAGATCCAGAGACAGAGAAGCATTGATCAGACCGTCAAACCTCAGAGGGAAGGAAGGGGAGGGTGGGGGGAAGGGGGAGAGATCAACCAAAGGACTTATATGCAAGCATATAGGCCTAACCAATGGACACAGACAACAGGAGGGTGAGGGCATGAGAGGGGGGCGTGGGGGGTAATATGGGGATAAGGACACACATGTAATAACTTGATCAATAAAGAAATTTAAAAAATAATAATAAAGTATTACACATGTCTCCTTTTTCCCCAATTGACCCCCCCACTCCTACCCCTGAGGGTAAGCCCCCATTGCCCCAGTGTCTGTGTCCATTAGTTATGTTAATATGCATGCATACAAGTCCTTTGGTTGATCTCTAACCCCCTCCCCCTTTCCCTGCCTTCTCTCTGGGGTTGGAGGGTCTGTTCATTGTTACCTTGTCTCTGGATCTATTTTTGTTAATCAGTTTATGTTGTTCATTATATCCCACATATGAATGAGATCATGTGATATTTATCTTTCTCCGACTGGCTTATTTCGCTTAGCATAATGCTCTCCAGTTCCATCCATGCTGTTGAAAATGGTAAAAGTTCCTTCTTTTTTATAGCAGCGTAGAATTCCATTGTGTAGATGTACCACAGTTTTTTAACCCACTCATCTGCTGATGGGCACTTAGGTTGTTTCCAAATCTTAGCATTTATAAATTGTGCTGCTATGAACATAGGGGTGCATATGTCCTTTCTGATTGGTGTTTCTAGTTTCTTGGAATATATTCCTAGAAGTGGGATTACTGGGTCAAGTGGGAGACCCATTTTTAACTTTTTGAGGAAACTCTATACCAAAAGCTTCTTTTAAGTGTGATAAATTTATACTGTTTTATGTTTGCTTCTATGAACACTAAGGAATTTATTGGCAATACATTTGTAATGAATGTATTATGAAATTATAATGAAAATTTAAATCTGTTTGAAACCTTATTAAATATTTTTATTCTACATATTTTGTTTTATGTAAGAGTACCTTAACTGAGTGAGCATGTCACTGAGATAACTATTACAAATCATTGCTGAGATATATGAAAACTATACAGAGTTAATGAGTACATTTACAAAATATGCAAAAATAACAAGTGCTGACTTGAGAGAAAAGAGAGAAGATACCCCTCTTCACCTTGGATAATAGAGAAATAGATATCTTTTGCTAATATGGGGAAAATATAAACTTGAGTGTATTTATACTCCCAGTAGCCTCAGAACACTGGCAGTTACTGCCTTCTGTCATTGTTATTTTTCTAGTGTAAAGAATAAGAAAGCAAAGTGTGGGGTGGAGGGGGTCAAAGCGGAAAAAGAAGGCATGTTGTAATACCTTCAACAATAAAGATAAATTTAAAAAGAAGAAAGCAAGAACTCTAAGTGCTCTGTTATTGAAAACAGAGTTAAGACCGTCCCTGCATTTTGCTGGAACAAACCAGACAAAAGTAACTGAACCATGTTTGACTGAATTCATATAGATAAGCAGCTCTAGGCACTTTCTCACCAAGCCAATCTAAAAGTTAACAATCAACTCCCAGTAACTGAGGGTTGGGTGAGTTCTATAAACTGTAAAATATTCATAATAAAGTCATTAACATTTATTGAATGCTTACTTTATGAAAGCACTGTGCTAAAAAGTATCTATACATCATCTTATCTAATCTTTGTGACAGCTCTGTGAAGTAGAGTCTATTATTATGCCCATTTCTCAGATGAGGAAACCCATGCTTACAATGATTAACTTGTCCGAAGTTACACAAACATGAAGTGTCTGAGCTGGAAATAAAATTCAGGTATTATCCTAGAAATCCAAATCTTAACCATTGCACTATTCTTAGACTTTTTCTTTAAAAGCTATTGCTCTACACTAAATTTAAAATACAATTTAAAGTTCAGATGTTTTAAATATAAGTTGCATCTTTGATAAACAAGATAGGAAAATATTTTAAAAAGTGGGGGAAGGGTTGTAGTATTAGAAAAAGTATCTCATCTGAGTCTTAGACAAGGCTTTTATCTCAGATTTTAAGCCATTCTCCATATGGTGGTACAAACCATAAATTGCAGGTTTAAGTTTCTTTGAAATGTTAATATAAGAACTTTCACAGTTTACATTTAAAATCTTTAAGTTCTGAGGTGAGAGAAAAGGGCATAAAATATATTTTCATATTCTAAACTATTGAGAAACTTTCGACATTTACAATTCTTGCCTTACATTCAACCAATGAAGAGGAATACTTTATAAAAAATGAACATAAACCCAAGACATCCCATTGCCACAGGAGGAGTACTGATATTTGTTACTTTACAATTCACTGCTTTATTCATTGATTGCTGCCTAGTTGTCATTCAACTGTACAGTAATTCCTCCACAACCATTAGGTCTGTTTAGGCCAAAATTCAGTTATTCCTCTCTGAGAAAGGAGTCTAGTAGAGTGGCTAAGGGAGTGGAATCTGCAGCCAGAATGGCTGGGTCCAAATTCTGGTTCCGCAATTTAGTTAGCTGGGTGATGTTAGGCAAATTACTTAACCTTTCCACACCGCAGTTTCCTGATCTGTAAAATAATATTGTTAATAATAACAACAGTACTTCCTCATAGGTTTTTGTGAAATTGCAAGAGTTAATATATACAACATAGGTAAAGTGCTTAGAATGGTGACTGTCACAGAGTAAGTGCTATTCTTGTTAACTATTATCATTTATCTTTTAACTATTTTTTCTCCAGAATTTCAGTTTCAGCATATACAAACTTGACTCCCCTAACTGGGAATAATTAGAGAAGTTGGGGAATGGGGGATGCTGAATAGAAAAGGGAAAATAGGAGACAAAGTCAAAGTGCAGTAAGCCTTCCAAATCCACGGGTTCTTCATCCATACAAATGTATCCACAAATTCAATCAACTGCTGATCAAACATATTCAGAAAAAAAGTTACATTGTTGCTGACGTGTATTGTGTAGTTAGGCCTACAGTGGTTGTGTCTGCACTGAACAGGTACAGACTTTTTTTCTTCTCATTATTCCCTAAACAATACAGTAAAACAACTACTTACATAGCATTTATATCTATAATAATAAAAGCATAATATGCTAATTAGACAGGACGTCCTTCCGGATGACCTTCCAGATGAAGCCAGGGCTGCGAGAGCTGAGGCAGCCACCGTGGCTGCAAGGGCCTAGCCCCTTGCACAAATTTTGTGCATCGGGCCTCTAGTTGTATTACAAGTAACCAGGAATTATAAGTAACTAGAGATAATTTAAACTATATGGGAGAATTTATGTAGGCTATATGCAAATACTATCCCATTTTAGCTAAGGGCATCCAAGGATTTGGGTATCTTCAGGGGGTCCTGGAACCAGTCCCTGTAGTTACCAAGGGACAAATACAACTGTGTACATTTCTGAAGTGCAAGCTAGAGAAGATACAAAAAGCAGAGGGAAAGTAACCAAGATTTAGAACTGTATTCAGGTATCTGAGGAAGGAGGGAATTGAGATATGAGCAAGACGATCTGACAGCATATTTTATGGAAAGAACAATTGAAACATACTAACTCAATTAAATGGGATCATTTGAAAATTCCCATAAAGATTTTTTTCATCTCAAATTTCCAGGGGCCTCTGCTTCTCTGGGATCTGCAACTTGAAAAAACAACACTGAGTCCTAACACCTACAAAGCCTTGAGCATATGGATGGTGGACTAGACACAGAGGAACACTGTTACCATCTACTAATGTGCATACAACCATCATTAAAGTGAAACAAGCTGATAAATTTCTCCTTGAAACCACAAGAGGGGACAGGAGAAAGAAGGGAATCCTGGGCAGTTTCTAATGAGCAAAGTATGACAAGTGAACACTAATTTCCCAGTCTTCAGTATTGGTCATTTACAATGTGAACAAGCCCTTGTAACTCTGTCTCTTAATGTGCCAGACTCATCGTCTCAGTTTAATGCAGCTAAAATCTATTTATAAGGGCTTTTAGGTACACTCATGGGGTCAATCTTTCTAAATCTGGAGGTTTAAAATTGTAAGTTTTTCAAATATGACTTCTCTTATTATAGAGATTTTGAGGAGACTTCCCCTCATGGTTGGGGAAGAACCTACCTGTTACACTTCTTGCCTACTTTAACTAATTATCGGTGATTTCCACCGATGTCAGAAGAGATGATGGTAGTATTACATATCTATTCAGGGAAAACTACAAAGTTGCTTGATTTTAAGTTATGGTAAAGAATTTAAATAATATATTATCTAGGAATACATTATATCAAAAAACATATGTATCCAGAATTGGGTTGTTGACTGGGTTTCATTTGATTGTTGACTGGGCTTCATCTTGTCTGTTTGCTATTCAACTACTTAGTTTTAAAGGGCCCTATCCATGAAAATAAAGAGAAAGCCTTACCTGGTGCTGTATTCCTCCATACTGTCTAGATACCAAAATTGTGCTGATTTCATATCAATAATAGAATGATCGATTTTGTCTATGAAGCACTATTCACACATTAGTTTTCACCAGCTCCTATTTCCACTATTTCTTCTTGCAGACATACTTAACCCACTCTCGAGACGCCCAGGAGGCTGACAAAGGAGCTAGGAGACATATTTGTCAGTGAGAGCTTTTACCTATTGCACTGCTTCTCCTTAACCCAGTTCTAATATCACATTCATCTCCATCAGGTGAATAAACCTATTTGTAGAAACAAGCAAGCCACATATATGCCCAGACCATTGAAAAACTCAATTTAAATGTAGCACAGGAAATATTGTTTAACATCTTAACTTGCCCCAGCTCTGAAGTAGAACTGATAATATTGACAGTGGACTGGAAAACCAAGGAGAGCCTAAGGTATATGCATTACATTATCCATTAGAATTTTCTATAGATTCATACATTTTCTGCACTTCCATGGATAATAATTTATATAGATTATAAGACACATAGAAAACTAACAGGAAATAGGCCTCCAGAAAGATTGTTCAAATAATAGAAACCTGAACAATACAACTTTACAATTAAGTGTGATACCTCCAAAAGTAGTAGTGGGAAAATATAGGAAAGAGAGGCTGTAATTTTCTTCTCTTCTTTTGCCAACTAGAGTGCTGATTCCTTCTTTGCTTACATTCAAAGCCATCCGTTTTCTTTTTCTTAAAATGATTATGAAAATAATTTCCTCTCAGAATTAAAAAAGGAAACTATGGCTTGTGGTGTGGGATTCAGGTAATGATATTGGGAGCAGTGTCACTATGGTTTTGGCTTTGCTAATATTAGTGAAATCAAACTCAGTTTAATTGAAACAAAGGTAGGAGAAATAGTCTTACATTGTAAGAAAAAAAATAAGCCTCCTGCCATCTCTAATAGCCTACACCAAATAGAATGATTTGCTCTTAAAAATGCATTTATATAGCCCAACCAGCATGGCTCAGTGATTGAGCATCAACCTATGGACCAGGAGCTCACTGCTCAATTCCCAGTCAGGGCACTTGCTTGGGTTGCAGCTAGATCCCCAGTGGGGGGCATGAGGGAAGCAGCCAACCAATGATTCTCTCTCATCATTGATGTTTCTATCTGTCTCTCTCTCCCTTCCTCTCTGAAATCAATAAAAATATATTAAAAATGTATTTATATATAAAATACTAGGTTGAGCTAGATACCAAAGCAAGAGACTTCTTTGGGGCCTATGGGAATGTAAGAAGAGAAAATATCTAGGGAAATGATGCTAAGTAATGGAACTTGACTCCACTATGAACTCCTATCTTCTAGACACCCAGCTTAGTCCATCCTGCTTCCCAGTCTTGCCCCAGTGAATCATTATACTTTTTTCTTACTACTTTCCTTCAATCCATACTGTTAGTCAATATCCTCTAAACCTGCATTTCTCTTCTATGCCTCCAAGCCTTGGTGTATGCCATTCCTCTGCCTAAAATATTATATCTCAGTTTATGAAAATCTATTTCCCAAGTATTTAGTCTATCTTAAAGTCTTCCTTGACTGCTACAGGCAGAAGTGGCACTACCTTTTCCAGAAACCTGTAGAATACATTTCCATTATAAATTTTTAAAATTTTCTTCAAGATAAGCATTTAGACAGCAGACATTTGTTGCATTCCTACTATGCACAAGACAGCCCTTTAGGCATTGTGCAGGATACATGTTTCAGTGCTGAAAGCTGTGCAGTTCTAGAAAATGAAGAATCATTGGACACCTCCAAGATACATAAGTGAGCAACATATTAAAATTAATGCAATCTTGCTCAAAAGCGCATATTTCTTAGACATTCTTTAAAAGGAGACTTAATATCAGTTTGCTATTAATATCCCAAGTGCATTCTTGTTGCAGTTTGGATCGACTCCTATTATTCAAACTTAGTTTTTTTGTTTTTTTAAATAAAACTAATGAATTCAAATGTCTGCATATCAACAGAAAAACGATCCCCTCTTCTGTGTAATTAAGTGCATTGTATTAATGTGTGCATAATGTAAAATCAATAAATAATGAATTACCACTGATTGTAATTGAATGTTTTCATAATTTTATTGTCAGCTATGATCCATAGTACATTTATACTCCATTAAATTAATTAGTGTGTCATTTCTATTACATACATCAGCAGTGAAGTAATGCAGTAACATCTGTTTTTAATGTTTTAAAGATGGGATATCCCTTATAAAGTAAAAGAAGGAGTTACTAGAGATATTTTCAGTGGTGAGCATTTATGGTGGTATCTTTAAGGAGATCTAATAAATGCATTTGTATTTCTTATGATAACTATATTTTAATACACTATCTATTGAGTAACAATACTCAGACTTAAACCCTTTCTATGGCAATGAATTGAGAAACTCTCCTTTTGTTACATTGCTCTATTTCATTGAAAGTTTATCAATTAACAACGGTAAGCCGTTCCTCCACCACACTTAGAAGTTACAGAGTAGAGATATAAACAGGGAAAAAAGAAAGAAAGAAAGAAAGAAAGAGAGAGAGAGAGAGAGAGAGAGAGAGAAAGAAAGAAAGAAAGAAAGAAAGAAAGAAAGAAAGAAAGAAAGAAAGAAAGAAAGAAAGAAAGGAAGAAAGAAAGAAAGAATTTTGTGCTGAAGGCCAATTTGTAATATTTTGTAATCAGTCCTTTCACACAAAAACATACTCATGTATTCTGTTAGTATACAAAGCAAACAGTGATGAAGAAATTCTCATTTGGAATTATTTGATAAGGTCAATGAAACATTGCATTTTGGAAATGATTTAAAAGCTTTTAACTAAAGTATGGTTGCCAGATTTAGCAAGTGAAAATACAGTATGCAATATTTGGGACATACTTAAACAACAAAAAAAGTTCATCGCTGATCTGAAATTCAAATTTAACTGTTTCCTGTATCTTTATTTGATAATCTAATAACTCCTACATAGGAGGAATCAGAGAAGGCTTCCAGGGTGAGGTGGTACTTGAACCATGGTGAAGGATCACTTGAAGTTAGCTAGGTGAGAATGTGTAGAAGGGTTGGACAAGGCATTTGAGGAAGAGGCTTGAATAAAATAGTTGGAGGATTGGTATGGCTGGAGGGTAGGAGTGTGAGAGAGTGATGTAAAATAGGGGTGAGCCGTTCAGTTTATCTAGAAAATTGACTTCTAACTTCACAATGATGACAGATAAAAAAGACATTATTTTACTTGAATCTCCAACCCTTTTCTCCAAGTTCACAGAGAAGTCTGACAGGTGTAAACACAGCAGCAGCTGTATAAAACAGTTGCATAAAAGAAAACAAAATTCTGCTCTGTCCAAAATTCTTTGTCCTTCAGAAACTTCAACAGGTTTCATCCTGCTCTGTGGGAGCTAATCAGCTTTTGATTTTCTTCAGTAAGAAATCTGATCACTTCTCTTTTCTTTGAAAATGTCACATTACACATTCTATGCAACTGTTTCCACCTGTCTGGGTGGCAGCTCTCAGTGTAATTTTAGGGCTGGAGTAGGAAATCTGAGTGCTCCAAAAGAAAAATTTTCACCAATAACTGATGGTTGATGGTAGAACCAAATGCCCTTTCATATAAACTGATGTTTGTATGCTGTTTGGATACTGACTTCTGAAAAGTTTTGTTCTAGGCATAAGCTGCTGTTTATCATGTTACTCACTAGAATCTCTCAATATGAGGCTTTTACTGTGGCAAATCATATTTATTCCTATTGCCCTGAAGGGTTATTAATACAAAGTATAAATTCCTATAGATATCACTCATCACAAGGAGTCTCAAAAATTCATTTTAAAATGAATGTCATGCATTTTAAAATAATTTATCTAAATTCCACTTAAAATATAGACCTAAATAGATGCAATTTGAGCCCTAAATGTCTGAAAAGAAAGAAAAGTTTAAGTAGAAGATGAGACCTGCTTTTTAAAAAAATATATTTTATTGATCTTTTTACAGAGAGGAAGGGAGAGGGACAGAGTCAGAAACATCGATGAGAGAGAAACATCAATCAGCTGCCTCCTGCACACCCCCCACTGGGGATGTGCCTGCAACCAAGGTACATGTCCTTGACCGGAATCAAACCTGGGACCCTTCAGTCCGCAGGCTGACACTCTATCCACTGAGCCAAACCGGTCAGGGCAAGACCTGCTTTTATATAAAAATTAGTGCTACTATTATCATTAACAATGACTTGTAAATCATTCTGTTTTGGAATACAAATACCAAGCCTCTGTATATAAGGGAAATGTTTGAAAATGAAAATGTTCTGTGTTTCATCATATGACATTTTTATCTTTTTCTAATTCCTTCTTTGTTTTTCCTTTCATGCATATGCAAAAAGGGATCTAAAATAGTTTCAGTTCTCTTGTAAGTCATGAACAATGTCTTCAACACAAATAAAAATATTTGCTCATACACACACACCTCCATACTCCCTTCCCCTACAAACACACAATCATTCTACCACTACCACAAAAATATCAATCATTAATTACTACTATCTTTATTTTGGTGCAAGCAAACAAAAATTTCCATTTTACTGCTCTATTGCTAGAGACCCATCCAGGAGTTACCACCATCTAGTGGCATGTAGGGGTATTTAATCCTTTTACTTTTCAAAAGTAAATTGCATTTTTTTAAAGTAAAATAAAGTGGAAATAAACAAGAAAATAAAGAACTCTTCAGTATATAATATATCTGCTACAACATTGTTTGATTGTGAATCAAGGTAATTATTTTTGTTTCCAAATAAAGGGGACTTCGTCCAGGTTTTTTAGCATGTTAACACTTTTCTTTGTGATAAAAATGTGAACTATACAATTATGTATTTCTTTACATAATTCCACCTTAAATTTAGTGAAACTCCATGCTGAAAAATATTTTGTCATTGACTTACCGATTATTTTCAATAATAATTTGCTATTTTTATTTGCTTACAATTGTAGCTCTTATCTTAAGAAGTTTCTGTGTGTGCAGATTCCTGGGATGTTGTCACAAATGATTTCCTTGTATTCATGGCTACATAAATATTGCCTTGAAGGAAAAAAGTGTTAACATTTTGTCCAAATATTTTAGGATTCTTTTAGAAATAGGGTATTAAATAACATGCTAAATATATCTATAAAAATCCCTCCATGTAGGAGTTACAAAGATTTTTTATTAAATAGTGATCTCCTATCATTTTTTAGGGTCATGCACATAGCAAACTCAAGGTGGTACGTGACTTTGTGTTTAAAGTAGAAAACACAGAAATCCTGCAGAATTTTAGTTCAGTCTTAAGAATCAAACGCTGCACTATTGACTACAAATGGCAACTTCCATGTAAATGGCCAAATTTTATAAATAACTAGTAATTAGTGCCAAATAGTGCTTATTTAAAAAATCTGCCTTGAGTTTTTAAAATATAAGAATTACATTTAATATTTTTTAGTTAATTCACTTTTCCCTGCGGAACAGAAAAAAATTGATAGTGACTACTCCAAATGGGCAATTTGATCACTTTATTCCGTTGAAGAACTGCTGAGGTGCTTAGGACAGTTCTTTGGTCTCTGCCAGTAAGGAAATCCTTAAATATGAATGGGTAGGTTCTGAGTCTCTAGGTTAGCAACCACTTTCATTTCTCAGAGACACTGAAACCAAGTCTCATTAATCTGTGTCTTGTAAAAAGTTATAAATGTCATATTAAAATGTGTGTGTTAGAACGGTTTCTCCATCTGAGAAAGAAAACAAAAATAACAATAGATTTCTGAGGCTTAGTTCTCCCATAATTTAATATCAGAATTTAATTCATGTCAGAGTGGCATTACTGAGTCATAATATTAGGAATGTAATGACTTAAAAAGTCAGCTGGTGCCTTAAAAATAGACATCTACTAATTGATCAGAATATTTGTTTGCAGTATGTTTTAAATTATTTTGGAAAAAAATACATACAGTGCTGATTCAATTATGTTTTTATTTGATAATTATAAAAATTTATTTGTATTTAAAAGGCAATCTAGTCTTTGTTCCTGTTATCTTTCTCTGTTCTCATCGAGATTTTACCCCAAAAGTGGAATCTAAGACGAGAAATAATGAGTGCCCTTGTTGTAGCCTGGATATTATATAATACTGCTTTAATGTGTGCAAATAAATTCTGTGATAGAAATTGTGATGTTTTAGCAGTAGGAAAATCCAAATTCTTTTATACTTAATGTGAAAATAAATGGGGCATTACAATTAAATTGAATAAGCACAGATACTTCAAACATCAGAAGTACATTTTCTCAGCTGGATTTCTTAAGTGGCTATTATTTCATCTGCATTATGGGAATCTTAAATTTTAAAGAAGAATAACATTTCCTAAAATATTAATGCAGCAAGAGGAATAACTAGAAGCAATATTTTGCTTTAGTTAGACACAAAACATTTTTTTTCACGTTATCCAGAAGCCATCAGTGAGAATATTTTAGTAGAAATTTAAAGGACAATAATTAAATATTTCTTTCTCAAAATATGCATGTTAGCTCCTTCAGTTCTGAGCTATTTTGCTTCCAAATTAAAATGCATGTTTTTAATTTATTCAACATTTCTTATTTAAAATCAGTGTGTAGGTTAGGGGTTAGGCTACAGTAATTTATCAGAGGGAAACCTTCCATGTGTACACTCTGAAGTGGGAAATTTTGTTGTAGCATTCTGGAAGAGCAGTGAAACCCTAGATATTATTGTATCCTGTAGCATCATAAGGCAAGAATTACACTAAAAGGTAATTCTTAAATTTAAGACAAAGACAAAAATTTTAAATCAGGCAACTCTGATTATCTAAGTAACCTGAGGCATTTAAGTTCAGAGAAAATGGTCTGAACCCATTCACTAAGATGGTGATAGAGACACTATATTAAGAGAGTGGGAAGTGCTCAAAAATAAAAACTCTTATTGTACAGCTAAAAATAACCTCCAAGTGCCCTGGTCAGTGTGGCTCAATGGTAAGAGCCGGCCAGTGCACTGAAGGGTCACAGATTCAAGTGCGGTATCTGGGTTGCAGATTCGAGCCCAGTGGGTCACGTGTGGGAGTCAACCAATCAATGTTTCTCTCTCACATTGATGATTTTCTCTCTCTCCTCTCTCTGTCCCTCTCCCCTCCCTTCCACTCTCTCTGAACATCAATGGAAAAATTATCCTCAGGTGAGGATTAACAACAACATAAAGTAATCATCATCATCATCATCATCATCATCATCATCCCCATGAATGTTGTACATCTGAAACTAATACAGCATGTCAATTCTAAATTCAAAAACTAAAAAATAATATAAAGTAAAAGAAAAAGAAAGAAAAGGGGGAGTGAATATAAAGAAGATGATATGACCTTCCAGATAAGCTTAGATTATACAAGGAGGCACACAAAAGATAGAAAAATACACACATTAAAGAATAAATATTTTTAAGTGGCACATATACGCCTATTTACACACTATCAGTCAGGAAGGTTGAAGCCACGGAAGAGATGAGAACTGTGAAATTAGTAGAAAAATTTAAAACCACAGAAAAAGCACTTTAATAAAGATATTGGAGTAAGAACAACAACAACAAAAAATGGATGCAATGATGTGTTTCTCAGAGTTGTGATGTTTATTTAAAATGCATATTCCTACCCCTGTACAAAATGAATCCAAATATCTGGAAATGGGCCCAGGGATCTGCACTTGATTAAATGCCCAGGTGAATTTGTTTAATTTTTTCAAAGTAGAAAGTAAATATAATTTTAAAAGTCAAATAATGCTAAAAGACACAATAAGTAATACCATTGGCCAATCCATTCCCAAACCTTCAAAATTCCTCCTCAAAGGGAACAACTTTCAAATGTTTAGGTAATCTCTACTGGCATTTACCTCCACATTTCTTCTTTTCTTCCTCCCTTCCTCCTTTCTCTCTCTTTCTTTCTTTCTTTCTTTCTTTCTTTCTTTCTTTCTTTCTTTCTTTCTTTCTTTCTTTCTTTCTTTCTTTCCTTTCTTTCCTTTCTTCTTTCTTTCCTTCTTTCTTTTTAATGCCTGAAAACAACAATGATTTATTTCTCATGATTCTGGGGGTCAGGCATTTAGTCGGGCCTTGACTAGTAGTTCTGCTTCACATAGCATCATCTGGTAGTTACTCAGCTGGATTCAGCCAGCATCTGAACTGAACCAGAAGGATCAAACAGGCTTTGTTCATCAATTTGGAGATTTGGAGTCTCTGAGCTCTCCTTTTCCTTGGGACAAGCTTTGGCTTCCCCCCAGCATGGTAGTTTCAAAGTAGTTAGACTTAAAAGTCAGCTGGCTTCCAAGAGCGATGAAACAGAAACTGCCAGTCCTCTGCAGGCCTGGCTTAGAAGGCCCATATCTGCTATATTATTACACAGTCAAACCTAGTCACAAGGCCCATCCAGATTAAAGGGGAAGAGGAATAGACTCCACATCTTTTTTCTTTTTAAAATAATTGTAATTATAGTTGACATACAATATTATATTAGTTTCATGTGCAAAACATAGTGATTAAACATTTATATAACTTACAGAGTGATCACCTGATAAATCTAGTGCCCATCAGACACCATACATAGTTATTACAACATTATTGACTATATTCCCTATCCTACTTTTTACATGCCCATTACTATTTTGTAACTACCAATCTGTATGTCTTAATCCATTCCCCCTTTTCAAGCATTTATTTTTTAATTGAGTTCAGATAGTAAGGGAGAGGAGAGAAAGAGATAGAAACATCAATGATGAGAGAGAATCATTGATCAGCTGCCTCCTGCATGCTCCCTACTGGGGACCAAGCCCACAACCTGGGCATGTGCCCTTGACTGGAATTGAAAGGGGCCCTTCAGTCTGCAGGCTGATGCTCTATATTCACTGAGCCAAACCAGCTAGGACTCAACCATTTATTTTAATGTCCCTCCCATCTGGAAATCATCAAAATGTTCTCTACATTTATGAGTTTGTTTCTGTTTTGTTTGTTTATTATGTCTTAGGTGTTTTGGCTTTTGCTCCACATACAGTATAATTGGCATTATATGACATTTGTTTTTTGAAGTCTTTTTTATTTCACTCAGCACAATGCTTTCTAAGTCCATCCATGTTGTTACAGATGGCAAGATTTCATTCATTTTTTTTACTGGGTCATATTTCACCCACCCCCTCCCCTCAGACAACTGTCAATCTGTTCTCTGTATCTAAGAGTCTGTTTCTATTTTGGTTGTTAGTTTATTTTATTGAGTGAAATCATATGGTACTTGTCTTTCTCTGACTGGCTTATTTCACTTAGCATAATGCTCTCAAGGTTTATCTAGGTCAGCGGTTCTCAACCTGTGGGTCTCGACCCCTTTGGCGGTCGAACGACCCTTTCACAGGGTTCGCCTAAGACCATCCTGCATATCAGATATTTACATTATGATTCAACAGTAGAAACATTACAGTTATGAAGTAGCAACGAAAATAATTTTATGGTTGGGTCACAACACGAGGAACTGTATTTAAAGGGCCAGAAGGTTGAGAACCACTGGTGGTCACAAAAGATAAGATTTTCTTCCTTTAATGGCTGAGTAGTAGTCCATTAAGGGGTGGGGAACCTTTTTTCTGCCAAGGGCCATTTGGATATTTATAACATCATTCGTGGGCCTTACAAAATTACCCACTTAAAAATTAGCCTCCTATATTTGGTCAAACATTTAATTAATTCACCTCTAATGCCTTGGCAGGACCAGACCAAATGATTTTATGGGCCTTATATGGCCTGCAGGCCAGATGTTCCCCACCCCTGGATGTGCCATAGCTTTCTTATCCACTCATCTACTGATGGGTACTCGAACTGTTTCCAGATCATGTCTATTTATGTAATGTGTCAATGAACATAGGAGTGCATACATTCTTACAAATCAGTGTAGTCCATTTGTTTATTTGTTTATTTTTTATTTTTATTTTTTTGCACAAGGCTAACTTAGCAGAAAAAAATAATGCTAAAAGAAATGTCCTAGATTTTACTACCTATGTTTTTTTAGGATATTTATGGTTTTCAGTCTAATATTTAAATCTTTACCCATTTTGAGTTTATTCTTGTGTATGGTATAAGAAGGTGGTCTAGTTTCATTTTTTTGCACATACTGTATCTGTCCAATTTACCTAATGCAATATTGAATAAACTATCCCCACTCCATTGTATGTTCTTACTTCCTTTGTCAAATATTAATTTACCATAAAGGTGTGGGTTTATTTCTGGGCTCTCTATTCTGTTCCATTAATCTATATGTCTGTTTTTATGCCAGTACCTTGCTCTTTTGATTACTATGGCCTGTAGTATAGTTTGATATCACCTAGCCTGGTTCCTCCAACTTTGTTCATCTTTCTCAAGATTGCTGAGGCTATTTGGGGTCTTTTGTAGTTCCATATAAATTTTTGGCATATTTGTTCTATTTCTGTCAAATATGCCATTGGTATCTTTTAAATATTCTTTTTTTAAAAAATATGAGAGACGCCGAAACCGGTTTGGCTCAGTGGATAGAGCGTCGGCCTGCGGACTGAAGGGTCCCAGGTTCGATTCCGGTCAAGGGCATGTACCTGGGTTGCGGGCACATCCCCAGTGGGAGATGTGCGGGAGGCAGCTGCTCCCACACATGTCCCAACCGGTGATCAAACCAGCAACATAGATATGTGCCCTGACCGGGAATTGAACCAGCCAACTTTTGGTGTATGAGACAATGCTCCAGCCAACTGAGCCACACCTGCCAGGGTGACTATTGGTACCATGACTGGAATCATGTTGAAACTATAGATTGCTTTAGGTAGTATGGATATTTTGATGATGTTAATTCTTCCTATCCATGAGCATGGTATATGCTTCCACTTATTTGTATCTACTTCAATTTCTTTCTTCACTGTCCTATAATTTTCCAAGCATAGGTATTTTTAAATACTTGGTTAAATTTATTCCTAGGTATTTTATTTTTTATTTTTTGGTATTTTATTTTTTGATACAATTGTAAATGCTGGAGGGAGTCAGGGGGAAGGAGACATATGTAATACTTTCAACAATAAAGATTTTTTTTAATTGTAAATGGAATTGGTTTTTTAGTTTCACTTTCTGATAGTTCATTATGGGTGTATAGAAGTGCAACTGATTTCTGGATATTTATTTTGCATCCTGGAACTTTATTGAATTCACTTATCAGCTCTGGTAGTTTTTTGGTGGAATATTTAGAGTTCTCTATGTATAGTATCATGCCATCTGAAAATAATGATGCTTTTGCTTCATTTCTAATTTGGATGCCTTTTATTTCTTCTTTTTGTCTGACTGCTGTGGCTAAGAATCCAGTACTATGTTGAATAAGAGTGGTGAAAGTTGACAACCCTGTCTTGTTCCCAATGTCAATGAAAATGCTTTTAGTTTTTGCCCATTGAGTATGATGTTGGCTGTGAATTTGTCTATATGGCCTATATTATATTGACATATGTTCCATCTCTTCCCACTTTTCTGAGAGTTTTTATCATAAATGAATACTGAATTTTATCAAATTCTTTTACTGCATCTATTGATATGATCATGTAATTTTCATCCTTCATTTTTTTAATGTGGTGTATAGCATTAATTGATTTGTGGATATAGTACCAACTGTGCATCACAGGAATAAATCCCACTTGATCATGGTGTATATTTTCAATATATTGCTGGATCTGGGTGGCTAATATTTTGTAGAGGATTTTAGCATCTATATTCATTGGGAATGATGACCTATATATTTTTTCTTTGTATTATCTTTTTCTGATTTTTGAATTAGAATAATGCTGGCCTCATAAATAGAGCTTGGGAGTTTTCCCTCCTCTTGAATATTTTGTAATAGTTTGAGATGGAAAGGTGTTAGTCCTCCTCTGAATGTTTGGTAAAATTCACCTGTGAAGACATCTGGTCCAGTACTTTTTTGTGGGGATTTTTTTTTATTGCTTCAATTTCACTAGTTGTAATCTATTCAGATTCTCTGATTCTTCCCGATCGAGTTTTGGAAGATTGTATCTTTCTATAAATTTATCCATTTCATCCAAATTGTCCAATTTATTGGTGCATAGTTGTTTGCAATATTTTCTTACAATCCCTTGTATTTCTGTGGAGTCAGTTGTTACTTCTCTTTCATTTTTTATTTTATTTATTTGGGTCCTCTCAGTTTTTTTTGTGTGGTTTTTCTTCATGAGTCTTGTTAAAGACTTGTTAAATTAGTTAAATCTTCTTTATAATTTCAAGAACTAGTTCTTGGTTTCATTGAACTTTTGAATTTTTTAAGTCTCAATATCATTTATTTTCACTCTAATCTTTATTATTTACCTCCTTCTACTGACTCTGATTTTTGCTGTTTTTTTTTAGTTCTTTTAGGTGTAAGGTCAGGTTGTTTATTTAAACTTTATTTAAACTTTATTTGTGCACTGGTGGGAGAGGGGGGTAAGGAGGGGTGTTGTGCCCTCTCACAGTCTGGGACCCCTAGGGAGATAACCACCTGCTGGCTTAGGCCCGCTCCCCGGGTGGCAGATGGCAAGCTGGCAGGCCCGATCCCTCGGTGCCTGCCCTGCATCCCCAGGTCGCGCACACGACAAGGCCGATCCGGGGGTTGGGGCCCCGCCCCAGGTCGTGCACACGGCAGGGCTGATCCAGGGGTTGGGGTGCCACCCCGGGTCGGGTCACACACAGGACGCCCGGGTGGGCCGGCCGATCGCTGCTGCCCCGCCCAGCCGCCCTGGGTCAGGTCGCACACGGGATGCCCGGATGGAGGTCAGGCAGGCTGGCCGATTGCTGCTACACTGCCCAGCCACCCCGGTTCAGGTCGCACACAGACGCCCACTGCCCCAGGTCGCAGATAGCAGGCCTGGATGGCAGCGGGGCTGGCAGGATGGCGCTATCCCGCCCTGCCTGCAGTATGCAAATTAGCCACCATCTTTGTTGGTGGTTAATTTGCATATCGTGCTGATTAGCCAATGGGAGGCATAGCAAAGGTACGGTCAATTACCATGTTTGTCTATTATTAGATAGGATTATTCTTGCCTCTTTAGGTAGGCCTTACTGCTATGAATTTCCCTCTTCTAACTTCTTTTGATGTGTCCCATAGATTTTGGGTTGTTGTTTGTTCATTTTCACTTGTCTCAAGTTAACTTTTGATTTCTTCCTTGATATCATTGTTGACCTATTTATTGTTTATTAACATGTTATTTAGCTGTCGTGTATTTGTGTGTTTTTCATTTCTTTTCTTATAATTGATTTATAGTCTCAAACCATTGTGGTCAGAGAAGATGCTTGATATGATTTCCATTTTCTTGAATTTATTAAGGCCTTATTTATTTTATGTGCATTTGAAAAGAAAGTATATTCCGCTGCTTTTGGATGAAATGCTCTGATGATATCAATTAAATCCACCTGATCTAGTGTGTCATTTAAGCCTGCCTTTTCCTTGTTGATTTTTTTGTCTGGCAGATCTATACATTTATGTTAATGGGATGTTAAAATTCTCTTCTATGGCTGTATTACTGTCAAAATTTCCCTTTACGTCCATCAACACTTGCTTTATATATTTAAGTGCTCCTATGTTGGGTGCATGAAGGTTTACAAGGGTTATATTCTCTTGTCAGATTGCCCCTTTTATCATTATGTAGTGTTCTCCTTTGTCTCTTATTATAGTCTTGGTTTAATAATCTGTTTTGTCAGATATAAGTATTGCTACTCCACCTTTTTTTCATTTCCAATTGCATGGAATATATTTTTTCATCCCCATACGTATAGTCTGTGTGTATCTTTCTTTTTTATTTTTTAAATCCTTACCTGAGGATATGTTTATTGATTTTAGAGAGAGAGGAAGATCAATGTGGGAGAGAAACATTGATCAAATTGCCTCTTGTACACACCCTGACCAGGTATTGAACCCACAACTTAGGCAAGTGTCCTTACTGGGAATCAAACCCACAACCTTTTTAGTATATGGGATGATGCTCCAAATAACCAAGCCACCTCACCAAGTCTGTGTATTTTTTTGATCTGACATGGGACTCTTGTAGACAATAGATATACAGCTCTTGTGTTTGTTTGTTTTTTAATCTATTTGGCTATACTCTGTATTTCTATTAGAGCATTTAAGCCATTTACATTTAAAGTGTTACTGATAGGTATGCATTTATTGCTATTTTATTTTTAATTATGTTCCTCTCCTTCTTCTTCTTCTTGCTCCTTCCTCTTCTTCGTATTCTTCTTCTTCCTCTTCTCCTTCTTTTTCTTAAAGATACTTTAACATTTCTTATAATACTGTTTTGCTGTTAAGGAACTATTTAAGCCTTTTCTTTGCTGGGAAGCTCTTTATTTGTCCATCAGTTTTAAATGATAGCCTTGCTGGGTAACATAGGCTTCATTGTAGGTCCTTGCTTTTCATCACTTTGAATTTTTTATGCCAATACTTTCTGGCCTGAAATGTTTCTGTTGAGAAGTCAACTGACAGTCGTATGGAGCTTTCTTTCAGGTGACTAACTCTCTTTCTCTTGATGTTTTTAAAATTATCTCTTTGTCTTTTATCTTTGCCATTTTAATAATTATGTGTCTTGGTATGGGCCCTTTTGGGTTCATCTTGTTTGAGACTCTGTGATTCCTAGACTTGTGTCTTTTTCCATCACCAGTTTAAGGAAGTTTCAGTCATTATTTCTTCAAATAGGTTCTCAATCCCTTGTTCTCCCACTTCTCCTTCTGGTACCCCTATGATGTGGATGTTGTTATGCTTTATGTTGTCCAAAAGGTCCCTTAAACTATTCTCATTTTTTTACTGCTATGATTGGGTGTTTTCTTCTACATTGTATTCCAAATTGCTGATTCAATCCTTTGCTTCATCCAACCTACTTTTTATTCCTTCTAGTGCATTATTCATTTCAGATATTGTATTCTTCATTTCAGACTGGTTCTTTTTTATGGTGTCTATGTCCCTTTTTATGCTTATTATTTCTTTGTTTAAGTTCTCATTGATTTCTTCCATTCTTTCTCTAAGTTCCTTGTGCATCTTTATGACCATTGTTTTGAACTCTATATCTGGAAAATTGCTTACCTCCATTTCATTTAGCTCTCTTTCTGTAGATTTCTCTTGTTCATTCCTTGTGAGTATTGTTCTTTGTATCCCCATTTTGGCTGCCTTTCTGTGTTTGTTTCTATGTATTAGATAAATCTTCTAAGACTCCCAGGTTTGATAGGGTGGCTTTATGTAGTAAGAGTTCTCTGGAACCCTGTGTCATAGTTTCCTTGATCATCTGTGCTGAGTGATCCAGAAATTTCCTTTTGTGTTGGTTTTGTGGGCTCTCTCGTTGTAATTGAGTCTTGATTGCTACTGGTCTATCCATGTGTGGATTCGACCCTCAGTCTTGCTGATTGTGAGGATCAACCCCGATCACAGTGTACAAGCTTCTGTGTGGGTGCTGACCACACAAAGCAATATTTGCCTCAGCAGGATTTGGTGCCTGCTGAAATATCCCTTTGGATATGCCACTTGTGAAGCTAATTGGATCCTGCTCTGGTGTTGTTTGAAGCTGGCCACTGAGTGTGTTGGTTCTGGGCCTCTAGTGCAGGCCAATGTCAGATGCTGCCTGTGACTGACACTGGGCAACCTGTTTGGAGCTACAAAGGGATCCACAATTTGTGGCTGCCTCTGCTGGGCCTGAGTTTGTGTGGGAGGGGTAAAGCTGTGCACCAAGGCTGGCTTTTTACCAGAACAGGATCCAGGGAAAGTTCCCCAAAAGTGCCTAGGAACCCTAAGGTCTGCCTTTGTCTGCCTCTGTATGCCAGCACCCTATTAGGCTAAGTGACTGAAAGAACCTCTGGTAGAACTCATGTTGCATGTGACAAATTCTTAGTGAGTCAGCAGGTAGGGGAAAGAGGTGTTCACCAGATCTAAACAGGTTTACACAGTGCCAGTGCTGGGTCTGAGGTCACTCAGCAAATGTCCCAGGGTATGCCTTGTCTAGCCACCACTGGATGGGTTCTCATACACATTTGTGGTGAGGTGGGGACGCTGGGATCCATCAGGGTGAGACCAAAAGTTTATCAGGCCCAAAAAGACCAAGAATTGGCTATGTGAAGGGAAGGCTCTGCACCTGTCAGATGTATAAGTAAAAAATTTCCCCCACTGAGAGCCATACCACAGAGATGGTCCCAGATTCTGCCAGAAGCTCAATCTCAGTATCTCTGGTAGTTGGGAGAGAGGAAAGTGATGGTCAAGTTTGGGGGAATTTAAGTGTGTGGTACCCCATCCAGAGGCACACAACTTAATCTGTGCTGGATTCTGCTCAGATTTCATCAGGGTGGAGACACCAAGAGTCAAGAGTGTGGGGCTACCTGAGACAGGAGTGTGGGGCTAGAGGATCTCCCATGTGGGAGCTGCACCAGTCAGTTTCACAAGAAAGTAGGGGTATGGCCCCCATGCTTAAGCCTCACAACTCAGTCACTGACAGCCCCTGAGTCGGCCTAGACTTCTATATCCCAGCCCAAGCAGTTGTCTCCTTAGCAGGGTGGAAGCTCCACAGGGTGGGGCTATTGCTTTCCCCTAGGCTGATGCTCTATGGAGTTGCATGCTCCACCCAAGAAAGATAGCATCTGAAGTGAGGTAGAGTGACTCAGCACAGGGGGTCCCAACAATTCTCTTCTCAATTTTCTTCACAAATCCACAAACCTCAAATTCTCCATGTGCAACTCTAGCCTGGTTCACTCTCCCACTGACAGAGCCCAAGGTGAGCAGCTGTGCACAAAATTTTGTTCATTGTCCGTTTAAGATGACCCCTGTGTCTCCAGCAGACTTTTATTTCTTCCTGACAGACAGTATCCCAGCTGATTTTCATAGCCAGATGTTACATGGGGGCTTCTCCCCAGTTCTGGTGTGCTGGGCTGAGGAGCCTGGCTTGGAGTTGAGACTCATGCCTCCCAGGGGAATCCCTCACAGCTGAGATATCCCTCCAGAATTTCACTTGCCTTTGTGGGAGTGGGGCCAGCCAAATTGGCATCTCAGCACTTCCTACCTGTCTCAAGGTGGCTTCTTCTGAAAATACTTGGTTATAAGAATTCTCTTCGGCTAGTCTTCAGTTGGTTATTCAGGTTGACTTCCCTATATTTTAGTTGTAATTCCAGATAGGTGCTAGGAGAAGATGAATGTAGCTTCCAGCTACTCTACCACAACATTAGATCTCTGTCCATCACTATTTATCTATTCATATCTTGATAAAGATTTCTTATAACATTTTTTTCAATTATAGTTTACATTCAATACTGTTCTGTATTAGTGTCAGATATACAGGATACTAGTTAGACCAGGGGTCCTCAAACTACGGCCCGCAGGCCACATGCAAATACAAATATTGTATTTGTTCCCATTTTGTTTTTTTACTTCAAAATAAGATATGTGCAGTGTGCATAGGAATTTGTTCATAGTTTTTTTTTAAACTATAGTCCAGCCCTCCAACAGTCTGAGGGACAGTGAATTGGCCCCCTGTTTAAAAAGTTTGAGGACCCCTGAGTTAGACAATCATATACTTTATAGAGTAGTCTGCTTGATATTTCAAATATTCACCTGGCCCTATAAATAGTTATCACTATATTATTGACTATAGTCCCTATGATGTAATTTACATTTCTGTGACTATTCTGTAGCTACCAATTTGTACTTCTTGATCCCTTAAACTTTTCATCCAGTTCCCCAAACACCTTACCCTTTGTCAACTATCAGTCTGTTGTTTATATCTATGAATGTTTTTAGATTTTATTTTTGTTCTTTAGATTCTACATATAAGTGAAATCATATGGTATTTACCTTTCTCTGATTTATTTCTTTTTAAAATTTATCTTCATTGTTGAAAGCATTAGAGATATCCCCTTTGTTTGTTTGTTTGTTTACCATTGATCTCCTCCACCCTGCAATCGCCCTTCCAAGGCCTTCAACACACTATTGTCTGTGTCCATGGGCTATGCATATATTCATATCAGTTCCCCGGTTATTCACTCCCCACCCACCACCCACCCCCACATTCCCTCTGAAATTATTCAGTCTGTTCCAAGTTTCTATGTTTCTGGATCTATTTTGTTCATCAGTTTATTTTGTTCATTAGATTCCACATATGAGTAAGATCATGTGATACTTATCTTTCTATGGCTGGCTTATTTCACTTAGCATAATACTCTCCAGGTCCATCTGTGCTGTTGCAAATGGTAAGAGTTCTTTCCTTTTTATAGCCACATAGTTTTCCATTGTGTAAATATACCACAGCCTTTATATTCACTCATCTACTCATGGGCATGTTGACTGTTTCCAATTCTTAGCTATTGTAAATTGCGCTGCTATGAACATAGGGGTACATATATTCTTTCTGATTGGTGTTTTGGGTTTCTAAGGATATAGTCCTAGAAGTGGGAGTACTGGGTCAAATGGGAGGTCCATTTTTAATTTTTTGAGGAAACTCCATACTGTTTTCCACAGTTGCTGCACCAGTCTTCATTCCCACCAGCAGTGTAGTAGTGTTCCCTTTTCTCCACATACTCACCAACACTTGCCATTTGTTGATTTGTTGATGATAGCCATTCGGACAGATGTGAGGTGATACATCATTGTAATTTTAATTTGCATCTCTAGGATAATTAGTGATTTTAAGCATTCTCATATATCTCTTGACCGTCTATATGTCCACTTTAGAGAAGTGTTGATTTAGGTCATTTGCCCATTTTTAAATTGGATTATTTGTCTTCTTTTTGTTAAGTTATGTGAGTTACTTATATATTTTGGAAATAAACCCCTTATCAGATATATTATAGGCAAATATGTTCTCCCATGCAGTGGGCTCTCCTTCCATTTTATTGATGGTTTCTTTTACTGTGTAAAGGCTTTTTATTTTGATACTAGTGGCCCAGTGCATGAAATTCATGCACGGGGGGAGGTGTCCCTCAGCCCAGCCTGCACCCTCTCCAATCTGGGACCACTCGGGGTATGTCCAACTGCCGGTTTAGGCCCGATCCCTGTGGATCGGGCCTAAACCAGCAGTCGGACATCCTTCTCGCAATCCGGGACTGGTGGCTCCTAACTGCTCACCTGCCTGCCCACTTGATTGCCCCTAACCACTCTGCCTGCCAGCCTGCTTGGCCCCAACTGCCCGCCCCACCAGCCTGATCACCCCCAATGCCCCCCTCACTGGCCTGATCACCCACAACTGCTGTCCCATTCTGGCCTGATCACCCACAACTGCCCTCCCCTCTTGGCCCCTAACTGCTTCCACCTTGGCCCCGTCACCATGGCTTTGTCCAGAAGAACATCCAGAAGGTCTCCTGGAAGGTCTCCCAGTCTAATTAGCATATTACCCTTTTTATTAGTATAGATAGAGGCCTGGTGCACAGGTGGGGGCCAGCTGGTTTGCCCTGAAAGGTGTCTCGGATCAAGGGTGGGGTTCCCTTGGGGGGCGGGCAGCCTGGGCGAGGGCCTGTGTGCTTTGCAGGCCAGCCATGCCC
>NW_005871052.1:798159-812387 GCF_000147115.1 Myotis lucifugus
TCATTAGTGTTGCGTATGTCTCCGGTAGTAACCTCCGCCACGGGCGTAGTAGGCTACCTGGGTTAGTGGCCGAGGGCTGTTTGCAGGCGTGGCCACGCCCCCAGTGGGAACCCTCACCCCATGGGGGGCGTGGCCAACCTGGGTAAAGGGCTGAGGGATGTTTTCAGGCTGGCCACATCCCCTTCAAGGTGGGGGTCCCTGCTGGGATGTCTGGCCAGCCTGGTAAGGGGCTGAGGGCCATTTTCAGGCTGGCCACGCCCCCCCAGTGGGGACTCTCAACCCAATGGTGGTGTGGCCAGCCTGGGTGAGGGGCTGAGGGCCGTTTGCAGGCCCCTCCCTCGGTGGCCGGCCTGAGCGACCCAAGCCTCCCTCACGCTCAGGCCAGCTCCGTGGCTGTCGCCCACAGGCCCCTCCTTTGGTGGCCAACCAGGGCAGGCAGGAAGCTTGACTTCTTCCATTGCCAGGGGCAACCCAAGCCTCCAGCCCGCTCCGGCTGGCTCTATGGCCACCGCCATCTTTGTCCCACTAATTTGCATATTCCCTCCTGATTTGGCTGTGGGGTGTCATGGAGGTATGATCAATTTACATATTTGTCTATTATTACTGTAGATAGTCCTATTTGTTTATTTTCTCCTTAGTTTCCCTTGCCCTAGGACCATGGTCGGCAAACTGCAGCTCACGAGCCACATGCGGCTCTTTGGCCCCTTGAGTGTGGCTCTTCCTAAGCCTTAGGAGTACCCTAATTAAGTTAATAACAATGTACCTACTTATATAGTTTAAGTTTAAAAAATTTGGCTCTCAAAAGAAATTTCAATCATTGTACTGTTGATATTTGGCTCTGTTGACTAATGAGTTTGCTGACCACTGCCCTAGGAGATGTATCTACAAATATATTGCTACAAGTGATGTCTGAGATTTTGCTATGGTTTCTTCTAAGATTTTTATGGTTTTACAACTTATATTTAAATCTTTTATCAATTTTGAGTTTATTCTTGTGTATGGTGTAAGGTGGTGGTCTAGTTCCTTTCTTTTTTCTTTTTTCTTTTCTTTTCTTTTTTCTTTTTTTTTTTTTGCATGTATCTGTCCAGTATTCCCAATACCATTTACTGAAGGGCTGCCTTTACTTCATTGTATGCCTATGCCTTCATTGCCAAATATTAATTAAGCATAATGGCTTGGGTCAATTTCTGGGTTGTCTGTTCTGTTCCATTGATCTATATGCCTGCTTTTGTACCAGTACCAGGATATTTTGAGTACGGTGGCTATGTAGTATAACTTGATATCTGGTATTGTGGTTCCTCCAACTTTGTTCCTCTTTCTCAAGATTGCTGCAATTATTTGGGGTCTTTTTTCATTCCATATACATTTTTGTAGTGTTTGTTCTAGAACTGTGAAGTATGCCTTTTGTATTTTAATAGGGATTGCATTGAATCCATAGACTGTTTTGGGTAGCATGAACATTTTTTTTTATTTTCATTTTTTTTTCTTTAAAGTTGCTATAAACACTGAATTAGCAAATACTGAACCATTCCCAGGGGGAACACAAGTTAGGTTGCTGCCTGCCTATGGTCACAACATTCTCATCAACTGATCAATATATAACTCTGTTTTATGTGTTTATGCTTAAGGAGACCTCATTTAATATACATTGTTGATTCATTAATATTGAACTCATGGTCAAAGGTGATATATCATGCATGAATGAAACTCTAACACATGTATTTTCTCCATAAGAAACATCTCATCTTTCTTGCACTTAGATACTACTTAGGTAGACCTCACTTCAGCATTGTTCTTGGAGACCATTTTAAACAGTGTAATCAATAAAAAGCTAAAAATGTAACACTAAATAGAGTGTGAAAAGGGTCCTGTTTACAGTATGAGCTGAAACACAAATTCTCAGCTGATAATGTATGCATCGGGTGACTCAAATTAATTTTTGCCACTCTGCATGTCTGCAAATGACCACATACAAACAAACTCCACAAGTATTGATTCTGGGATTAAAAATAAATTGTAGCAAGTTGGAAAATTTGCAAATACAGAATCAGTGAATAATGAGGATAGGCTTCAATGATAGAAGAAAAATGTCCATGAGTTGAAGAAACAGCTGAGGGTACTATTTAAAGGGCTCATTGAATCCTAGTTTAGATTGATGAGAAAAGGCACATATGTGAGCCTATCCTAATAAAGTTCTTAAAATATAATGATCAAGAGGGAAATTTAAGAACTTTCTGGGAAAGAACATTACCCATTGTGGGAATCTAACTTGCCTTGGCCTTCTCACCTGTTACCCAATAAGCTGGAACATTGCTGCTGAAATTGTAGTGCACCACTGGCAACAGTTTTATCACTGGGAGCTTCTCAGAAATGCAAAATCTCAGGCCCCGCTCAAGTCCTACTGGATTAGAATCTGCATTTTATTTTATTTATTTATTTATTATACTTCATGTCTTCTTTTAATTTTATTTTATTGTTTAAAGTATTACAAGTAGTAGTACATATGTCTCATTTTTCCCCATTGACCTTCCCCTGGCCTCCCTTACTCCCCCCGCACATGCCTTCACCCCCCCCCCCCACCAGTGTCTTACGTCCATTGGTCATACTTATATGCATGCTTACAAGTACTTTGGTTGATCTCTTACCTCCCCCACCCAACACTCCCCAGTATTCCTGCTGTAGTTTGACAGTCTGTTCAATGCTTCTATGCCTCTGTATCTATCTTTTTGTTCATCAGGTTATAATGTTCTTTATTATCCATAAATGAGTGACATCATGTGGTATTTTTCTTTCTCTGACTGGCTTATTTCACTTAGCATAATGCTCTCCAGTTCCATCCATGCTGTTGCAAATGGTAAGAATTCCTTCTTTTTTATAGCAGCTTAGTATTCCATTGTGTAGATGTACCATAGTTTTCTGATCCACTCATCTGCTGATGGGCAGTTAGGCTGTTTCCAATTCTTAGCTATTGTAAATTGTGCTGCTATGAACATAGGGGTGCATATATCCTTTGTGATAGGTGTTTCTGTTTTCTTGGGACATATTCCTACAAGTCGGATCACTGGGTCAAATGGGAGTTCCATTTGTAAATTTTTGAGGAAACGCCATACCGTTTTCTACAGTGGCTGCACCAGTCTGCATTCCCACCAGCAGTGAAGGAGGGTTCCTTTTTCTCCACATCTTCTCCAGCACTTGTCATTTGATTTCTTGATGATAGCCATTCTGACAGGTGTGAGATGGTACCTCATTGTTATTTGATTTGCATCTCTCAGGTGATTAGTGACTTTGAGCATGTTTTCATATGTCTCTTGGCTTTCTGAATGTCCTCTTTCAAAAAGTGTCTATTAGGTCTGTTGCCCATTTTTTGATTGGGTTGTTTATCTTCTTTTTGTTAAGTTGTATGAGTTCCCTGTAAATGTTGGAGATTAAACCCTTATCAGAGATAACATTGGCAAATATGTTCTCCCATGCAGTGGGCTTTCTTGTTGTTTTGTTGATGGTTTCTTTTGCTGTGCAGAAGCTTTTTATTTTGATGTAGTCCCATTTGTCTATTTTCTCTTTAGTTTCCATTGCCCAAGGAGCTGTACCATTAAATATATTGCTACGACAAATATCTGCTACTTTGCTGCCTATGGCTTCTTCTAAGATTTTTATGGTTTCTCATCTTATGTTTAAGTCCTTTATCCATTTTGAGGTTATTTTAGTGTATGGTGTACGTTGGTGATCTAGTTTCATTTTTTTGCAAGTATCTGTCCAGTTTTCCCATCACCACTTATTGAAGAGACTGTCTTGACTCCATTGTATGGTCTTGCCTCCTTTGTCAAATATATTAATTGAGCATAATGGCTTGTGTTGATTTCTGGGTTCTCTGTTCTGTTCCACTGGTCTATATGTCTGTTCTTGGGTCAGTACCAGGCAGTTTTGAGAACAATGGCTTTGTAGTATAGCTTGATATCTGGTATTGTGATCCCTCCCACATTGTTCTTTTTTCTCATGATTGCTGCAGCTATTCGGGGTCTTTTTTTATTCCAGATGAATTTTTGGAGAATTTGTTCTCGATCTTTCAAATATGCCATTTGTATTTTAATGGGGATCACATTGAATTTATAGATTGCTTTGGGTAATATAGACAATTTAATGATGTTGGTTCTACCAATCCATGAACATGTATATTCTTCCATTTGTTCATGTCTTCCTCTATGTCTTTTTTCAGCATCCTGAAATTTTCTGAATACAGGTCTTTTATCTCCTAGGTTAAGTTTATTCCTAGGTATCTTAATTTTTTTGTTGCAATGGTAAATGGGATTGCTTTTTTAATTTATTTTTCTGTGAGTTCATTATTGGTGTATAGAAAAGCCATAGACTTCTGGGTGTTAATTTTTTATTCTGCTACATTGCCGAATTCATATATTAAGTCTAGTAGTTTTTTGATGGAGTCTTCGGGGTTTTCTATGTATCATGTCATCTGCGAATAAGGACAGTTTTACTTCTTCTTTTCCAATTTGGATGGTTTTTATTTCTTCTTCTTGTCTGATTGCAATGGCTAGTACTTCCAGTACTATGTCAAACAGGAGTGGTGATAGTGGGCATTCCTGTCTCGTTCCTGTTCTTAGGGAAATTGGTTTTAGTTTTTGCCCATTGAGTATGATGTTGGCTGTGGGTTTGTCATATATGGCTTTTATTATGTTGAGGTATGATCCCTCTATACCCACCTTGCTGAGAGTTTTTATCAAGAAATGGTGCTGGATTTTGTCAATGCTTTTTCTGCATCAATTGATATGACTATGTGATTTCTATCTCTCAATTTGTTTATGTGATGTATTATGTTTATTGATTTGCAGATATTGTACCATCCTTGCATCCCCAGAATAAATTCCACTTGGTCATGGTGTATTATCTTTCTAATGTAATGCTGGATTTGATTTGCTAGAATTTTGTTGAGAAACTTAGCGTCTATGTTCATGAGGGACACTGGCCTGTAAATCTCTTTCTTTGTATTGTCTTTATCTGGTTTGGGGATTAGGGTAATGCTGGCTTCATAGAAAGAGCTTGGAAGTGCTCCTCCCTCTAGAATTTTTAGAATAGTCTGAGGAACATAGGTTTTATTTCTTCCTTGAAAGTTTGATAAAACTCCCCTGTGAAGCCGTCTGGTCCTGGACTTTTGTTTGTTGGAAGTTTTTTGATTACTGCTTCAATTTCCTCCATAGTTATCAGCCTATTCAGATTTTTTTATTCCTCCTGGTTGAGTTTTGGAAGGTCGTATTTTTCTAGGAATATGTCCATTTCTTCTAGGTTGACCAATTTGTTGGAGCAGAGTTGGTCATACTATTTTTTCTCTACAATACTTTGTATTTCTGTGGGGTCTGTTGTTATTTCAGCTCTTTCATTTCTGATTTTGTTTATTTGGGTCCTTTCTCTTTGCTTCTTGGTGAGCCTGGCTAGAGATTCATCAATCTTGTTATCCTTTCAAAGAACCAGCTCTTGGTTTCATTAATCTTTTGTATTTTTTTTTGTTCTATGTCTCTATGTCATTTATTTCTGCTGTGATCTTTATTATTTCTTTCCTTCTGCTCACACTGGGCTTTTCTTGTTGCTCTCTTTCTAATTCTTCAAGTTGAAGAGTTAGATGATTTATTGCCATTTTTTCTTGTTTTTTCAGGTAGGCCTGTAATACTATGAACTTCCCTCTCAGGAATGCTTTCATTGTGTCCCAAAGATTTTGGATTGTTGTATTTTCATTGTCCTTTGTTTCCAGGAGGTTTTTTTATTTCTTCTTTGATCTCTTTGGTAACCCAATCATTGTTTATTAGTATGCTAATCAGCCTCCAAGTGTTTGAATTTTTGTAATTGTTTTTACTGTAGTTGATTTCTAATTTTATGCCATTGTGATCTGAGAAGATGCTTGACATGATTTCAATTCTCTTGAATTTGAAGAGACTTTGCCTGTGTCCCAATATGTGGTCTATCTTTGAAAATGTCCCATGTGCACTTGAGAAGAATGTATATTCTGCAGTTTTTGGGTGAAATATTCTGAAGATGTCAATTAAGTCCATCTGATCTAGTGAGTCGTTTAGGATTGAAGTTTCTTTGCTAATTTTTTGTCTAAAGGATTTATCCAGTGATGTTAATGGGGTATTAAAGTCTCCTACTATGATTGTGTTGCTGTCAATCTCTTTCCTGATATCTTCCAGAATTTTTTTTAATGTATTTGGGTGCTCCTGCATTGGACACATAAATGTTTGCCAGAGTTATATCCTCTTGTTATATCAATTTCTTTTATAATTACGAAGTGGCCTTCCTTGTCTCTTGTTATGATCTTCACTTTGAGGTCTATTTTTTCAGGTATACGTATTGCTACCCCCACTTTTTTTCATTTCCATTTGCCTGATAGATATTTTTTTCATCCCTTCACCTTCAGTCTGTGTGAGTCCCTTGTTCTGAGGTGAGTCTCCTGTGGACAGCATGTATATGGGTCATGTTTTCTTATCCATTCAGTCACTCGATGTCTTTTGATTGGAGCATTTAATTTATTTACATTTAATCTTGTTATTGATAAGTGCTTGTTTGTGGCTATTTCTGTACTTTATGCCTGTGTTCCTTCTTCCCTTTCTATTTCTTCTTTTTACAGTATTCCCTTTAGCATTTCTTGCAGTGCTAGCTTGGTAGTGATAAACTCCCTTAGCCTTTCTTTGTCTGCGAAGCTCCTGATTTCCCCTTCAATTTTGATTGCTAGTCTTGCTGGATAGAGTATTCTTGGATTCAGTCCTTTGCTTTGCATCACTTTGTAAACTTCATTCCATTCCTTTCTACCTTGATGTGTTTCTGTGAGAAATCATTTGATAATCTGATGGGGGATCCTTTGTAGCTAACTCTTTGTCTCTCTCTTGCAGCATTTAAGATTCTCTCTTTGTTGTTAACATTTGCCATTGTAATTATGACGTGTCTTGGTGTGGGTCTTTTGGGATTCATCTTGCCTGGGACTCTCTGTACTTGTGTAACTTTTTTCTTCTCCATACCAGGGAAGTTTTCTGTCATTATTTCTTCAAATAGATTATCTAAATCTTGCTGCTCTTTTTGTCCTGGCAGCCCTATTATATGTATGTTACTTTGTTTCGAGTTGTCCCAAAGATCCCTTAGGCTCTCCTCCTGCTTTTTAATTTTTTTCTCCAGTTGCTGTTCAGATTGGGCTTGTTTCTGTACCTTACCTTCTAACTCACTAATTCGGTTCTCTGCTTCTTCTAGTCTACTGTTGAAATCTTCCATGGCATTTTTTATTGTAGCTATATTACTTTTGATTTCTTCCTGATTTTTGCATAGGTTGTTGATTTTCTCATCCATCTGGTTATGAACTGTACGACCATTACTCTGAATTCTTTTTCTGTCATGTGGCATGCCTCAGTTTCACTTATTTTCTTTCTTGGTGATTCCTCTTTTTCTTTCCTCTGGGGATTTTTTTGTTGTCTCCCCATTCTAACTATCACCAGAATGTCCAATTACCGAGTTGTGGTGGCCTGGGCCATGTGCTGTGGGAGCTTCTTGTCACCTAAGTGTCACTAAGAGCTCTGATACCCAGACGTGTGGCTGCCGTGAGCTTCACAGTCACCACGCCTGAGAGTGGATTCCTCCCATGAATGAGACAACAACATTCAAGACCCAATTACTATAGGATAGCTCAAATAACTCACACAAGGGTAATTTATAGAACACCCAGCTCAGATATCTAAGAGACTGCACCACTGAGTCCCACAAAACACTTACTACATACGGCGACTCTATGAAGACAGGGTGGCATAGCAATTTGCTCTAATGCATAGAAACAAATACAAAGGAATAGAAAAAATGGAGAGATAAGAAACAACGTGCAAATGAAAGAAAAGGAGGAAATTCCATAAATAGTGCTAAGTGAAATGAAGGCTAGCAAATGATCAGATATAGAGGTCAAAGTAATGGTTATAAGGATGCTCAAGGAATTTAGTGAAAATTTCAAGAAATTTAGTGGAAATTATAACAGCATAAAACAAGAAGTGAAAACCATAAATAAGAATCAGTTAGAAATGAAGAATAACATATCTGGCATCAAAAATACACTGGAAGTAGATTAAATGAGGCAGAAGATCAAATCAGCAACTTGAAAGATACGGTGGAAAAAGCATCCAATTAGAGCAGCAAAAAGAAAAAAGAAGTACAAAGCAGGTGGTTAGTTTAAGGGAACTTTGGGACAACATGAAATGTAACAACAACCTCATCATTGGGGTGTCAGAAAGAGAAGAAAGTGAACAAGGACTAGAAAACCTGTTTAAAGAAATAATGACAGAAAACTTCCCTAACCTGGTGAATGAAAAAGTCACAGTTCAGGAAGCACAGAGAGTTCAAATCCAGATGAACCCAAAGAGATGTACTGGAAGACAAACATTAAAGACAGAGAAAGAATCTTAAAGGCAGCAAGAGAGAGATAGAAAGTTACCTACAAAGGAGTACCCTTTGTAATGTCAGCTGATTTCTCAACAGAAACCCTGGAGGCCAGAACCATTGGCATGAAGTATTCAAAGTAATGAAAAACAAGGACCTGAACACAAGATTACTCTATCCAGCAATGCTATCATTTAAAATTGAAGAGGAAATAAAGTTCTTCCCAGACAAAAAAACAAAAACAAAAAAAAACTAAAGAAGTGCATTACCACCAAATAAGACTTGCAGAAAATGTTATAGGAATGCTGTAAGAAGAAGAAAAAATTGAGAGAAAGGAACATAGGTATAAAGTTAAAAATGGCAGTAAATATGTACCTATTAATAATAACCTTAATTGTAAATGGGTTAAATGCTTCAGTCAAAAGACAAAGGGTGACTGAATGGATAAGAAAATATGAACCATATATATGCTGTCTACAAGAGACCCACTTCAGAACAAAAGATTGAAAGTCACACAGACTGAAAGCAAACGGTGGGGAAAATTTTCCATGCAAATGAAAATGGAAAAAAAAAGCAGGAGTAGCAATACTTATATTTGTCAAAATAGACTTCAAGATGAAGCCCATAAAAAGAGACAAAGAAGGTCGCTACATAATAATAAAGGGATTGATAAAATAAGAAGAGGTAATGCTGGAAAATATATATGCACCCAATATATGAGCATATATATATATATATATATGCTCTTGGGGAATGGTAAGGGAGAGCAATTATAGTAGGGGGCTTTAGCACCCCACCAACATCACTGTATAGATCTTTTTTTTTATTTTATTGATTTTTTACAGAGAGGAAGGGAGAGAGATAGAGAGTTAGAAACATCGATGAGAGAGAAACATCGATCAGCTGCCTCCTGCACATCTCCTACTGGGGATGTGCCCGCAACCCAGGTACATGCCTCTGACCGGAACCGAACCTGGGACCTTTCAGTCCACAGGCCGACGCTCTATCCACTGAGCCAAACTGGTTTCGGCTCACTGTATAGATCTTCCAGACAAAAATTCAACAAGAAAACAGAGACCTGAAATGACACACTAGATCAGATGGATTTAATTGACATTGACAGAACATTCCATTCCAAAGCTGCAGAATATACATTCTTGTTAAGTGCACATGGGACATTCTCAAAGAAAAGCCATATGTTAAGACACAAAATAAGTTTCTACAAGTTCAAGAGGATTCAAATCATATCAAGAATCTTCTCAGATCACAATGGCATGAAAGTAGAAATCAATTATAATAAAAACACTCAAAAACATTCAAACACGAGGAGGCTAAATAGCATGTTATTAAACAATGAATGGGTTACCAATGAAATCAATGAAGTAATAATAACAATAACAATAATAATAATAATAATAATAAAACTTCCTGGAAACAAACCAAAATGGACATACAACAACGAAAAATCTATGGGGCACAGCAAAAGCAGTCCTGAGAGGGAAGTTCAGAGCATTATAGATTTACCTCAAGAAACAAGAACAAGCTCTAATAAACTAATACTACAACAAAAAGAATTAGAGAACAAAAGGAAAAGCCCAGAGTAAGTAGAAGGAAGGAAATAATAAAGATCAGGTCGGAATTAAATGACATAGAGTCTAAAAAAGCCATACTGATGATCAAGGAATCCAAGAGCTGGTTCTTTGAAAAGATAAACAAGATTGATGAACCTTTAGCCAGACTGGTCATGAAACAAAGCCAGAAGACCAATGTAAATAAAATCAGAATCTAAAGAGGTGACGTAACCACTGACATCACAGAAATACAAAGGATTGTAAGCAAATACTATGAACAACTATATGCCAACAAGCTGGACAACGTGGATAAAATGGACAAATTCCTAGAAAAATATAATCTTCCAAAACTGAATCAAGAAGAAGCAGAAAACCTGAATAGGCCAATAGCAACTGATGAAATTGAAACAGCAATCAAAAAATTCCTACCAAAAAAATGCCCTGGTCCTGAGGGCTTCACAGGGGCGTTTTAACATTCAAAAGAGAACTAACACCTATCCTCCTCAAACTATTCTAAAAAATCCAAGAGGAAGGAACACTTCCACACTCTTTTTAAGATGTCAGCATTATCCTAATTCCAAAGCCAGATAAAGGAGAATTATAAACCAATACCCCTGATGATCATAGATGCTAAAATTCTTTACAAAATATTAGCAAATCGGATCCAGCATTATATTAAAAAGATCATATACCATGATCAAGTTTGATTTATTTCAAGGATGTAATTCTGGTACAATATTTGCAAATCAATAAATGTGATACATCAAATACACAAATTGAAAGATAAAAATCACAGGATCATATCAATAGACACAGAAAAAGCATTTGACAAAATCCAGCACACATTTTTGATAAAAGCTTTCAGCAAAGTGGGAATAGAGGGATTATATCTCAACATAATAAAGACCATATATGACAAACGTACAGTCAACATAATACTCAATGGGCCAAATCTAAAGTATTTTCCTTATGATCAGGAACAAGACAGGGATGTCCATTTTTACTACTCTTATTCAATATAGTACTGGGAGTCTTATCCATAGAGATCAGATAAGAAGAAAAAAATAAAAGGCATCCAAATTAGAAAGGAGGAAATAAAACTGTCATTATTTGCAGATGACATGTTATTGTACTTACAAAACCCTAAGGACTCCGCCAAAGAAACTTCAATGTAGCAGGATATGAAATTAACACACAAAAATTGATGGAATTTTTATATACCAATAATGATCTCATAGAAAGAAACACTGAAAAATCAATCCCATTACCACTGCAACAAAAAAATTAAGTTACCTAGGAATAAACTTAACCAAGGAAGTAAAAGACTTCTACTTGGAAAACTACAAGATGACGAAGAAAAGAGATAGAAAAAGATGTGAACAAATGGAAGAAAATACTGTGCTCGTGAATTGGTAGAAATTGCATCATTAAAATGTCCATACTACCCAAAACAATTTATAGATTCGTTGCAATCCCTATTAAAATACCAATGAAATATTCCACAGATCTAGTACAAATACTTCAAAAATGTATATGGAACCAAAAAAGACCTGGAATAGCCTCAGCAATCTTGAGAAAGAAGAACAAAGTTGGAGGAATCACAATACTAAATATCAAGTTATGCTACAAAGCCACTGTAATCAGAAAAGCCTGTTAGAGGCACAATAGCAGGCAGATAGATGAATGGAACAAAAGAGAGAACTCAGCAATCGACCCAAACTATTATGCTCAATTAATATTTGACATTGGAGGAAAGAGCATATATTGGCGTAAAAACATTGTCTTCAATAAATTGTGCTGGGGAAATTAGGCAGATACATGCAAAAAGAGGGAACTAGATCACAGACTTACACCATACACAAGAATAAACTCAAAATAGATTAAAAAGTTAAATGTAAGTCATGTAACAATAAAAATCCTAGAAGAAAATGTAGGCAGCAAAATATCAGACATTTCCTGTAGTAGAATTTTCACAGATACATCACCCAGGGCAAGAGAAACAAATAAACAAATGGGACTACATCAAAATAAAAAGCTTTTTCACAACAAAATGAAAACCAGCATCAAAATGAAAAAAGGCCCCACTGTGTGGGAGAACATATTTGCCAATGATACATCTGATAAGGAGTTAATTTCCAAATATATAATGTACTCATACAACTCAACAAATGAAAGACAAACAATGGGCAGGGGGCAGGAGCTGGGTGGAGAGGGTTAATGAGGGGGGATGAGGACATCTGTAACTTCCAACAATAAAGATAAATTAAAAAAACAATTTTAGTTTTCCTTTTTTCTATAGGTATTATTGTAAATGTGCACCAAGAAATATGTGCAAGTGTAGCTGCTGAAGATTCTTGCAATAACAAAAGATTGGAAACCACCTAAATGTCCACGAGTATGGATTAAATAAATAATGCTACATACATACAATTACAATACAATATAGCCATTTGAAAATACAGCAGATCTAGATTTACAAGAGAAAATGTCCAATATATATTATGTGAAAAAAGCAACATGTAAAGCAGTTTCATAGTATGCTACCAATTACATAGTATGCTATTGTTTGTATAAAGGAAAGGAATGCAAATTTACACATATGCTTTATGTGTCCAGTAAAGCTCTGGATGGATACACAGGAAATTACCAAGTGGTTAAAAAAATCCTGAAGGCATAAATTATCTGGAATTTCATAGTCAAATGAATTAGAAAACTTTCACATTTGTAGTTACATTTTTATAGATAAAATAAAGAAATATTAGCTAAATACTTGGGGGAAATACTAATTAGTAGAGCACTATCAACCACAGGAAAATTTTCTATATTTCGCTACAGAGCCCTGTACTCCATTCTGCTCAGCATGGATAGGAATGACTTGGATGAGAACATCGATTACAAATTCATCGATTTCCATTCTATCTGAAAACTCAGAAATAACAAAGAGCTTGGATTGTTGGTCAGTGTTTTTTGTTCTTGTCAGACAAAGTTAGCTGCATTCCTTAAATAACCATTTGGGTAGAAATGGAACAGATAAGAGAAATTGCTATTGTGGGGAAGCATGGGGCTTGGTCGGAAGGTCTGTGAGGAGGATTCTCTGAAAGGTCAGGGGCCTCAGGGGGACCTTGATGAAGGTGGCAGCTCCTACCTTGACTTTTCCAAACAAGTCTGACCCCCCAGGTGTTTACTTAGACATGTCCTTCTATAAAGAATGCATGTGTTTTCTCAAGGATGCTTACCCTGCTGATAGTATCTAATAGTTAATTTTAGTGCAAGCGGTTGTTACAATAAAAGCCAAAGGAGGCAGGCGAACAGGGCTTCTTGGTGGCGATAGCCAAGTAGTCCCTTAGCCTCTCTTTCACAGAAACATGGAGAGTAATCATTCATCCTTCGTTCAGGGTCTGCTGGTCAGCCCTGGAAAGTGGTGCCCTGTGTGAGGAGGAACCAGGAATGCAATGAAATGCGACGGAACCCTCGTAAACTAAGAGTAAGAAAAGATCATCTCCGCAGAGACAATCTCCCTCCCAGTTAAAAAGCAGCATACATGGGTGTAAGACCAGCCTGTTCAGCACCTCTGCCCCTCCTACCATTCTCAATGTACTTTCTTCTTTACTTCTCTAGTTGTAGGACTTCCATTCAGCCAGCTTTCGAGCAGTTCTGGATGATGTTTGTTCTGTATTTTACTTGTAATATTGATGTGGTTGTGGGAGGCAGCAAGTACAGGTATTTACCTATGCCACCATCTTGGTTTCTCCTCCAAAACTCATCTTTACAAAGATGGATTTAACTAGATGGATAAAATCCCTGGGCAATTTTGTCTCTACTCACATGGTCAGTGATTATGTCAATTCTTCATGACCCTGAACACAGAATGCTGTCGTCACTCCATGGAAAGTCTGAGGTAGAATGTTTTCCGGTGCCAGGCCTAGCGTATCCTAGGAGCAGCTGCAATTGTAGCTATTCTCAACACATTTAAAAGTTAGCTGCATGAACTTTTTTCCTCCTGTACTGCGTTTGAATAAACTCCTTTTTCCCATGAGAAATACAAAAAAGAGTTAATTATGCTGTTAAATGCTTATAATGTATTAATTCATTCATTTGTATAATCTAGCTCAAAAAAGATGGCCTATGTGAACTCACAAGGTTAATTCTCTTTTTTTATTGTCTAAAGTTTTAAATATGTCTCCTTTTCTTCCAATGGACCACCCCCCCCCCAGCCATTCCCACCCTGGGCAAGTCCCCACCACCCCA
>NW_005871052.1:812530-815637 GCF_000147115.1 Myotis lucifugus
ATGAGTGAGATCATGTGTTATTTATCTTTCTCTGACTGGCTTATTTCGCTTAGTATAATGCTTTCCAGTTCCATCCATGTTGTTGCAAATGGTAAAAGTTCCTTCTTTTTTATAGCGGCATAGTATTCCATTGTGTAGATGTACCACAGTCTTTTAATCCACTCATCACTGCTGGGCACTTAGGCTGTTTCCAAATCTTAGCTATTGTAAATTGTGCTGCTATGAACATAGGGGTGCATATATCTTTTCTGATTGGTGTTTCTGAAAGCTTTTGCACAGCAAAAGAAACCCATCAACAAACACAGAAAGCCACTGCATAGGAGACGTATTTGCCAATGTTATCTCCGATAAGGGTTTAATCTCCAAAATTTACAGAGAACTCATACAACTTAACAAAAGGAAGATAAATGATCCAATCAAAAAACGGGCAAAGGATCTAAATAGACACTTTTTGAAAGAGGACATACAGAAGGCCCAGAGACATATGAAAACATGCTCAAAGTCACTAATCATCCAAGAGATGCAAATCAAAACAATGAGGTACCATCTCACACCTGTCAGAATGGCTATCATCAACAAATCAACAAATGACAAGTGGTGGCGAGGATGTGGAGAAAAAGGAGCCCTCTTTCACTGCTGGTGAGACTGCAGACTGGTACAGCCACTGTGGAAGACAGTATGGAGTTTCCTCAAAAAAGTTAATTCTCTTTACACTATAGTCTGTTTCCCCCAAACACCTGCAGCAGCCAGCATGCAGAGTGACCGGTGGACCTCTCGTCCCCTGACCCCCGTGGGGCCGTAGGAACTGTGTGCGCCGCCATCTTGTGATGGTGTTATGGTGTGGGGGTTAATTTGCATATTACCTCTTTATTGTATAGGATATGCATATCCCATGGACATGGGCAATAGGCTAGTGGAGACCTGGGGGGTGGGTAGGGGCTGGGATGAGGAGGGTAAAATGGGGGTAAATGAGCGATATCTGTAATACTATCAATAATATATCTTACCTAATAATAGACAAACATGTAAATTGACCGTACCTTTGCTATGCTAACCAGCCAATCAGGAGAGTATGCAAATTAACCCAACAAAGATGGCGGTTAATTTGCATACATAGGCTCCAAGCCACGGAGCAAAGCCTGACAGCTCCGGGGCTTGAGCAGCTAAGCCTAATGGAAGCCCTGTGTGTTTATGTCTCCCATCAGGCCCCAGCAGCCCTAAGCCCCACCACCTCAGTACTGGGGCTGCTGGGAACCGGATTGGAGACACAAACACTCAGGGGAGCCCGGCACCCAGCAGCCCCAAGCCACTCCAGCAGGCCTATTGCGGACCCGGCCGGGAGCCGTGGGGCCGAGCAGGGAGGCACAACCCACCCACTCCTGTAGGCCAATTGCGGCAGTGTCCGGGCCTGTGGACCGGGCCGGGCCTCGGGGCGAGCAGGAAGGCATGCCCCGCCCATTCTGGCAGACCGATGCAGCCTCCCCTCTCTGCCGCCACTGCCTCCCTCCATGCAGTGTTCAGACCCAGGCCCCCAGCCTGCCCTGGGCTCTGCTCAAGGAGGGGCTGGGGGCCTGGGGTTTACTAAACTTTACTGGAGCTGCTCCCCACACCCCCAGCCCCTGCTCCAGAACCATGCTGCCCACAGCAAGGCGCCCCGGCAGCGTCCTGACAAGTGGGAGGTGGGAGAGCCGAGTATAGCGGGGGCTGCAGGGAGCCACGGAAGGGCGGGGCCACCAGAGCCAAGCTCCCAGGGGTCTGAGGAGAGAGCCTGAAGGAAGAGGAAGCTTTGGCAAAGCGGCTGGCCAGGAGCCGCGGCCATGGGGTCTGCAGGCTCGTGGACAGGCCTCCGCCTGAGGGGCGGCTCCTGGGCAAGCGCCACGGCTTCAGCGAAGTGGCTAGCCAGGAGGCAGGTGGCCCAAGGGGCACAGAGCAGCGCCAAGGTGGGGTGCACTGGAGGGGGCTCAGGCCTGGGCAGGGTGCTGGCGGGTGGGGATCTGCCTCGCCCTGGGAGAGCGAGGTTCTGCTGTGGCCCCAAGTCGCGGGAAACTAGAGGCAATGACTGCTGGCGTGGAAGGACGCCCAGGCGGAGGGTTGCGGACTCGCAGCCCTGAGGCGGGGGTGGAGGGGCAGCGCCACCTCAGTGGAGGAGCGCCACACTCCTGGGTACCCCACTGCGGCGGTTTGGTGAAGCTCCCCACCTAACTGGGCCTCGCCGTGGCCTGCACACTTGAGAGGCCAGGACTCCTGCTCCCGCCTTGGCCCAAAAACAAGCCTGCGCCCACCCTGCACCCAGTTCCCGCCCCACCCCGCCCGGCCCCAAGTTCCTGCCCCACCCCTCCCCCAGTTTCCGCCCCACCCCGCCCCCAGTTTCCGCCCCACCCCATGGGGGTGCACACCTGCACAGTGACTGCAAGCCTACCACCTGCTCCCCAGAAGGGGGGGCAGTAAAGAATGGGGGTGGGTGCAGGGGAGAGGAAAGAATGTGGAGCATCCATGATGAAGAGGTGCTTGAGAATGAGGCTTGGAAGCCTCACGGGGAGGTTTGTTCTGTTTGCCCTGCGGCTGTCCCTTAGGAAAGGTGGAGAGCATGGCTGTGAGGGCTCCCTGCGCACGGAGTCCAGTTCCATAGCCAACTGGAATTGGCCTCAGTTTCCTGGTCTGTAAAATGTGTTAAGCGTGTCCCAGTGCCTTCACTGAGCTTTGAGGGCCAATTGAAATACTATATAAAGAAAACGAGGGAAGACGTGAGAAAGAAAAGGAAGGGCAAGCAACACAAAAGAAAGATTGGAAGGAACCTGTAAACCTATTGTCACTTAAATAGGGAATATAGTCAATAGTGTTGTAATGACGGTATGAAGCCAGTTGGGTACTGGAAATATCGGGGAACACTTTGTAAAGTATATGATTGTCTAACCACTATTCTTGTAACTAATATAAAACCTGAACTAATACAAAATAATATTGAATGTAAATAAATGAAATAGAGTGAAATTTTTCTAAGTTCAAAGTTAAAGAAGGGCTGGAAAGGAAGGCCCGGGGGGAGGAAAAAAATGGGTTTTGCTATTTTACCATTATGGCTCTTTCAGGTACTGTGAAAAAAGAACATG
>NW_005871052.1:815910-872815 GCF_000147115.1 Myotis lucifugus
GGGCAGTTGGGGGCAATCAGGCTGGCAGGGGAGTTGTTAGGGGGTGATCAGGCTGGCAGGCAGAAGCAGTTAGGGGCAATCAGGCAGGCACGCAGGCAAGCAGTTAAGAGACAGCGGTCCAGGATTCTGAAAGGGATGTCCAACTGCCGGTTTAGGCCTGATTCTGGTAGTCAGACATCCTGGGATCAGGCCTGCAAGACATCCAGGGACATCCTGGGATCAGACCTGTCAGACATCCTGGGATCAGGCCTGCCAGACATCCTGGGATCAGGCCTGTCAGACATCCAGGGACATCCTGGGATCAGGCCTGTCAGACATCCTGGGATCAGGCCTGTTGGACATCCTGGGATCAGGCCTAAACCAACAGTCGACATCCCCCAAAGGGTCCGAGATTGGAGAGGGTCCAGGCTGGGCTGAGGGACACCCCCCCACTCCCGTGCACGAATTTCGTGCCTAGGCCACTAGTATAAATATAAATAAACAAATAAATAGGGAAGTGTTGCCTGGCTGGCGGTTTGATCCTCAGTCAGGGCACATGCTTGGCTTTCGGGCTCAATCCCCAGTGTAGGGCATGCTGAAGGCAGCTGACCAATGATTCTCTCTCATCATTGATGTTTTTTTTTCTCTCTCTCTCCCTCTCCCTTCTTCTCTGAAAGCAATAAATATATTTTTTTAAAAGGCAGAATCCTGCAATAGTTATAGAGGAAGTGTCAGAAAATTTTAGTTTTGTTGCTCTTCTAATGACAGGACCTTTTCCCTTCATGCTGAAAAGTCTAGAAAATCCAAGTTCAAAGTTCAGTTTTGTATTCAAACTAAAAATTGAAAGCTACACATAGACACACACACTATTGTGAATACTAAGAAGGCCCAGTTCATGAAGTATAATCCTTGCTTTACAGTGACTATTTTAACCCTTAGAAAGAGACTATAAAATAAATTTCAACCAATATTTCAATGATATAAAATTGTTTTTATAGTGCTTGTGCCAATATCTATATAGAAACTCATTTATCCTCCTCTTGATTTCAGCATCTGATTTGTATCTAGTTCAGCTACTATTCAAAATAGTCTTTTACAAGTTTAGTGATGAGATCTGGTCACACAGAACAATACATGTATTAACATTTTCTAATGTCTCATTTTGTGTACTAGTAGTAATCCTATGTACTATGGAATCAACTAATATCTCTATAAATATGTTCTTTGTATATAATAAGGTTGACACTTTTTCTTCCAACAAACATGGCAAAATATATTTCAGCACAAAATAGCTGTTCCAGTTTTATATATTTTTTAACAGTGAATAACGGAGGCCTATGAACTGAAAAGCATGAAAATTGCATCTTTGAATAGTTCAGAGGTTAAAGAAAGCAAATTTTAAAAAGGAAAATATGATGGTAAAGAATTAAGGTGACATGTGAAATATACTAACATTCTATTCCAAATCAGTCATTTAGGCTCACAAATATAAAGATGATGGTTATGATGACATAATTATATTCAACTAAAATATCAATTTTAATTCATCCATTTTCTTTTGCAAACAAAAAATCATATGTCTTTATCTTCCTTAATAGAAATGTGATGAATTATAAATAGGTCTTCTTGCCAATGTCTTTCTAATAACCTGATTTAGAATAAAGAACAGAACAGTTATTCTTTCAGTGTCAAATTTTTCACTGGATGCTTTGACTTCTATGGAATACTGAGAATACTGGATGCATGACATGCTGTTCTTCAAACCACTGGAGTTAGGCTTATTGTGTATTTGAATATATATTTTAGATATAGCCTGGCAAGATTATTTCCCTTACTTTACTAAGGTGCTAAACTACCATAATAATTTGTCCTTTTTTTAATGGACACTTTTCATTATTAAAGGATAGAGTATGGAAAAAGCTGAACTCTTGAAAAACAGTGTATTTCAAACAAAATTTTGGCAGCGTGGGACTCCTGTAGACTGTGTCAACCTAGACACACAACAAATGTTGTTCCCAATCTGAATATGGAGATCAGACTTAGTACCTGAAACAATAAGTAATGCAAAGAAGCACTACTGTATAATAGAATGCTAAATTATGTGAGAGGTGGAAAAAGTACAACTTATGAGAATGTCTCCTTACCAACTCAGATGATATTAGGATATTCAAAGAAATGGAAAAAATCTAAATCAAAAAATGATTATTAAGGGACTTTGTAGTGTTCTCTTAAAGAGTTAACTTTTAAAGGGCACTCCTCCAAATCATGAAATAAAAATCTTGTTTTCATAGCTAAATTGGATATATTGGGAGAGAGTCCAGAATGGTCAGCTTTGTCTAGCTTTTTGTTATGGAAAGCAGACACACAAATGCTTGGCATGAAAGAAAAATTTGTTTCTGTCAAATACATTCTGTTCAGGAAGAGCGCATCCGTGTGAAAATATAACCCCTATAACGCTGCCAAGTTTAACAAAATCTAAGATGAGCCATTGAGGAAGTGCTAAAAGCAACATTAACTTACACACCCAGTTTTTAAAGGCTTTCAGAAACAATCTCAAAGAGAGCACTTATAACACACTCTTTTGGTAATTCCCCTCTCTTTCTGACTTCCTTTGTTACAATTAGACACTAGATCAATATATTGTTCCTGAAAGAACTGGAAATATGATGTTTAACCTGTAACTTACATTTCTCAACATTCTGGTTTGCGTGTGGCAGGTATTGAGGTTTCATATTTGTTTCTATCCCTGTGAGTTTAAAATAAATATCTTCTTCAACAAATCTGAGTTTGCAATAACTCGTTTTAGATGACATCTTTATGACTTCTTGTTTATGGTCTCTCTTTCATAAGTTCAAGATAAGATATTGCATATGGGAGACATCAATGCTTTAGCTTTGTGAACCACCTTAAACTCTTTCAATTTTGTGATGAAATGTTTGATAAAATGCCTAAAGGAATTTAACCAGTTTCAAAACATTAGAAATTATAAAAATGGGGGGTCATATATAATTTTATTTTTCAGAGTTTTAGAAGTATATATATATTTAAATTTCCCTAATTTTCTCATTTCTTAAAAAGCACAAATAGCCGAAACCGGTTTGGCTCAGTGGATAGAGCGTCGGCCTCCGGACTGAAAGGTCCCAGGTTTGATTCCGGTCAAAGGGCATGTACCTGGGTTGCGGGCACATTCCCAGTGGATGTGCAGGAGGCAGCTGATCGATGTTTCTCTCTCATCGATGTTTCTAACTCTCTATCTCTCTCCCTTCCTCTCTGTAAAAAATCAATAAAATATATATAAAAAAAAAGCACAAATAATATAAGCTTCAAATTAGACACCTAATTGTCAGCATTCTAAATGTAAATGTATGTGGTTTGGGTAAATGTGAGTTGACTACTCAGGGTGGGTGCAACACTTATGATCAGAGTTTTGGTGTACCTGCTATCATGGGTTGGAGAATATATATAGCAACAGTTAGAAATGCATATGTTTACAGGGATCTGACAGGTAATAAAAATGAGTAAAACTGTCTGGCGTAAGAATAACTAGCAAAGGTTCCCGACTTTCAATAATTCAACTTACAATTTTTTGGCTTTACAATGGTATGAAAGTTATACACATTCAGTAGAAACTGTACTTTGAATTTTGATCTTTTCCCAGGCAAGCGATATGTGATACCACACTCTTTCATGATGCTGGACAGTGGCACTGAGCTGCAGCTCCCAGTCAGCTATGCAATCATGAGGATAAACAACCAATACTCTACAGTGTACTGTGTTGCCAGCATTTTGTGGATATTGCATTTTATATTTTAGCGTTCCATCATGACTACAAAATGCCCATCTGTGTCCTGCTTCTGGTGAGAAAAAGAGGAAGGAAATTGCTCTTAATATGAAACTCAAGTTAATTGCCTAATGTAAGTGTCCTGAGTACTTTTAAGGTATGCTAGGCTAAGCTAGGATGTTTGGTAGGGTAGGCATATTAAATGCATTTTCAACTCATGATATTTTCAACATATGATGGGTTTATCTAGATGTAACTCCGTCATAAATTGAGGAGCACCTTTGTCTTGAAACAGGAAGCAATCATGGTCTTCCTTTTTCCTACTCTTTTTTCCTTTTTTTTTTTATAGGAGAGGGGGAGGAGATCCTTTTTCCTACTTTTGATTGAGATATAGCTAACAGCTTTTTTGTTTGTTTTCCTTTGAATTACTTTAGGAATGCAAGCAAAACAAGGAATAACAACTAACAATTGGATTCAAATGTGTCAATATTCAAGATTTGGCAATGTGTTATCAATTTGTGACTTCTAGTTTAGAGTGAAGTATAAAAATTGTTAAGCTATTCAAACACTGTCATATCAGGCACACAGCAACATTTGTGAAGTACTCTTGCCTAGAAGTTGGCCCTGAACCTAATTCTATTTCTAAAGTTAACTTTCATTTACAGAGATATAAACGATAGAGGAACAAATTAAATAACACCTCATGGAAGGAGACAGACAAATGTAGACCAGTGATATTCCATATGAACAACTGATGTAGTTTCTCCAACAAGTCAAAGGCAGGAAAATGAAGCTGGAGAGAAGATACTGTTCTAGATTCAAAGAGACCAAACAGACATATCGATCAAATGCAGTTATGGATATGATTTGGACCTTAATCCAAAAACACTTTTAAACAATCAAGAACATATGTTTATGAACTAAATATTAAATAATAAAAAATATTATTAATATTTTGGCATGATAATGGCATTGGGGTTATGTAAGAGAGTATTCATGGTTCTTAGAGATGCATACAGAAATATATAAAGGTGAAATAGAAAAGAATAGAGAAAACAATTTTAATGCATAAATATTTTTAAAAGTTAACCCCTTTATTTTTTTATTTTTTTGTTTTTTGTTAATCTTCACCCAAGGCTATTTTTCCATTGATTTTTAGAGAGAGTGTAAGGAAGGGAGGGAGGGAAAGTGGGGGGAGAGAGAGAGAGAGAGAGAGAGAGAGATGCGAAAGAGACACAATGATCGATTGCCTCCCACACAGGCCAGGGATCAAACCTGCAACCTTTCTGTGTGCAGGCCAACACTCTAATCACTGAGCAACACGGGCCAGGGCAACCTCTTACTTTATATCCAGCTAAAATGTTCTTCATAAATGAAGGGGAAATAAAGACATTTTCAGTAAAATAAAGCTAAGGTAATTCCATCACTAGTATATTTGCATTACAACATGAACTTCTTTACATTGAAGGGAAATAATACGAGATAGAAAAATGAGACCATTACAGAAAAATAAAGAGCATCAGAAATGACAAGTATCTGGGTAAATGTAAGGTCTACTTTTTTGGTCTTTTTCTTCTCAATTGCTTTATAAACCATGTAACTGTTTAATGCAAAAATTATATAATTGTCTTGAGGGTCTCTGAATGTATAGATATAAAACATGTACCAACTTAGCAGAAAGGACATTATTAACTGTAAATGAACTATAGAATTTAAGGGTTTAATAATGTAAACACTAAGGAAATCATGAAGAAAAAAGTGCAAAGAATTATAGGTAAGCATTTATCAGGAAATAATAATTTAATTCTAAAAATTAAATTAAAGGCCAGAAAGGAGGGGAAGAGAAATGAAAAACAAAGAAGGAAAGTTGAAAATAAAACAAAAAACAATGGTAAAATCAAACACATGCCAATAATTACATTAAAAATACTGAATTAAATACTCTAAGTAAAGGTAGAAATGGTAAAAATGGACAAAAAAATAACAAGACCCAACTATATTTTGTCTAAAAGAGATATACTTTCAATAAATAGACATAGGTTGAAAGTAAATGGATGTAAAAAGATATATTTTACAAATAGTAAACCTAAGAAGATCAGAATGGCCACATTGATCAGATGAAATAGATTTCAGGATGAAATATATTATGAGAGATAAAGAAGGACATTTCATAGTGTTAAAAGGTCAGTTCATCAGAAAGCTGTAACAATTATAAATGCATGTGTCCCATGAGAGAACTTCATGAGGCAATAAGTGCCAAAAGTAAATGGCAAAATAGATCATTCCACAACCCTAGTTGGAAATTTAATAGTCTGTATTAGTTATCTATTGCTATGTAACAAATTACCTCAAAACTTATTGGCTTAAAGCAACAAACATCTATTTCACAGTTTCTGTGGGTTAAGAATACCTTCTGTGGGACTCTCACAAGGCTGGAGTCAAGGTGTTAGTTGAGACTGCAGGCATCTCAAAGCTTCACTGGGGTGGATGCACTTCTAAACTCACTCTCATGACGGCTAACAGGCCTCAGAAGATCTACTTCAAAGGTCACTCATGTGGCTGTTGGCAGGTGTTTGGTCCTCACTGGCTGTTGGCCAGAGACATTGGTTCCTTGCCACATGAGCCCCTCTGTGAGATACTCATAATATGTTAGTCTGCTTACTCAAGAGCAAGGGCAGAGAAGGGGACTGGGGAGGGTCTCTGGGCACGTCTCCATATGCTGTACTGTAAACAAATTCTTCCATTTGACTGTATTTAGACTTTCCAAATTTCTGTCTTTCCATATTGTAAATTCCTCAATAGAAACCATGCATTTTCCTTTATGACACCTGTCCTCTGTTCTACCCTCCAGTGTTAATGTTTCTATAGTGTCAAACAAATTTATAGTAGAGTCAACATATTAATGTTACTCATGGCCTCAGGAACGGCACACAGGCATGCGCAAAGCTGTCTAAATAGAACAGTAAAATTAAAAACTGTAACCTGCATCCAAACTACCAATTATATGATCAATTTATGAAATTAAAATTTGGGTGTGACAGCCTAACTATCTTAGGATACATTTCTCAGTATAACAAAGTAAGTGGTACTTGAAGTAATTGCCCCAGGTATTTTGACTTCTTATTGCTGTATAATTGTGCTATGAATGGGAGCTAATGGTACCTAGCAATGAAAAAGGAGATAATGAATTCTCATACAGATCTACTCATTGGAAGTTACAAGATGGCAACACAAGAACCACCTGAGTCTCAATTGCTCAGGGAAAATGAAAATACAATCTCTGTAGCAAATGTTCATACATTAATGGATTCTCGGTAACAGAGTTTTCAACCTGTAACTATTTTCAACCAGATAATTTTTATTGGAGAGTGTAGGACCCCTAATCAGAGCATGCCGGATGTTCAAGGCCAATATGAGCAAGGGCACAGCAATCTTACTGTCTACACTGTGCAGGTGTATCTTTCTATAATCCAAATACTGATGTCACTATTTGGCAAGAAGCCTCTTTTGTCTAAGTTGGTGTAAAGATGTGTTGTTGAGCCAAAACCGGTTTGGCTCAGTGGATAGAGCGTCGGCCTGCAGACTGAAAGGTCCCAGGTTCGATTCCGGTCAAGGGCATGTACCTGGGTTGCGGGCACATCCCCAGTAGGAGATGTGCAGGAGGCGGCTGATCGATGTTTCTCTCTCATCGATGTTTCTAACTCTCTATCTCTCTCCCTTCCTTTCTGTAAAAAATCAATAAAATATATTTTTTTAAAAAGATGTGTTGTTGAGCAGCTGGTGCACAGCTATTTGGTCGGGCTACTTTGTTAGCAATGGCTGCAATGTTTGCAAGGGCTCCTGTGTCTACTACTGTATTAGCAAGGGCTCCTATGTTAGCGGCTGCCTTTGTAATGCTACTTTGAAGAACTGTTTTGTCTGATGGCTCTTTGTTAGCAATGGCTACTTGGTCTACAACAAAGACTCTCTTATATGCCTTCAACTTCTCCTGTCTTCTCCGTCTAATACTCGGCATCCATGAAGGTCCAGTTCCTAGCAGAGGAGGATCTGTGCTCCAACAGAGAGGAAGGCCAGAGACTTCCCTGTGCTCTGTAGGAGGTTTAACAACATCTGTGGACTCTACCCACTAATGCTTATAGCTACCAGCCCCCCAATTGTGAGAACCAAGTGTTTCCAGACATTGTCAAATGTTCCCTTGGGGGGTGTGTGGGGCGGGGAGACAAAATCACTGGCCTTTGAGAACCACTTCCCTAAAGAGTACTTTTCAAACTGAGAGATACATCCTTTACTGGGTATTGAAATCAAATTTTTGAGTACCAAACAGCATGTTTTTAATGAAATCAAGTTGAATAGAAAATATCAGAGCACTTAGACCATAGTACACATATCACATCATGCATGTATTGTGCTGCTATGTAAAATCTATTTCTTTTTTTCTCAACCTTAATCTCTTTCTACAAAAATACAAATCTGCTTATATGCCTAAGTAATATGAAGTGCATAAATTGTTTCATTTTACTATTCAGAAAAAAAGTAGTAATTTGGGTTTGAAAGCTCTGAAAGATTGTAGAAATTCTTAGATGTTAGATAGGACATCAATACCCAGACTGACTCTAACTGGTCTTCTCTCATTATTTCAGAATTAAAGAATTCCTCCAGACCCTTGTCATTATACTATTCTTGCTCCTCTCCTACTGGTCCCTTCTCTTCCTGATGATGCTCCTTAGCTTTTCTATATAGTTTGAATAGAAACTTATGGTGTATTGCTGCCAAAAAAAATGTTTGAAGGCAGCTGTGCCCAAGGAACAGCTGAGAGCATTCAACTTGAATGGCTGTTTTAAGGTCATAGACTTTATCTTAGCTTATCTAATAGTCTATGAACCTTCACCCAAGTTTGACCAGATCTCACTGTGACCTCCATAAATATGCTCACACTTTCCTGTCTTTATGCCTTTTATCCTCAGTTCTTCTTGAACTCATATATTTATTGATACTATCCATCTTTCAAGATTTCTCCAAGTCCTCTGTGATGTAATACCTCACATTCCGGTACAAAATAATTCCTCCCTTCTCTGAACATCTTTTGTACTTTTTGTTCATACTATAGAAGCCCTCTTAAATGATGTGATTGCCGACTATACTTTGGAATTTACTACTTAAAAAATTAGTGAACATATCCTAAACATTTGGTTGAAACATAAATAATGCAAATTTACATTAATTTGACAATCTTTTCACATAGACATCATGGCTTTTTCTTTGAGGACATGTCTGTATGCTCAGTTGCTATTTCAATCTGTTTATAAAAAGAAAATAAAGGCTTATGAAAATAAATCTAAGTGCAGAATTCTTCAGATTTTTTTCATTCTGTGGCCGTTTTCCCCCAATTCAACCAATGTTTTAAAGCAACTAAACTTTATTCAGTCCTTCTGAAGCATTTGACTTGGTTTTTCATAAACTGACTCTTGCCAAGTATACAGCAAGTAGAGCATAGTCAGTAGGTAGTGGGAATCATGGCATGAGAATGACAAGCATTTGTAGTGATTACTATTCTCATCTTTTCTAGATCTTACCATCCTACTATTGCTCCAAAGGAGAAGTAGCTAGAGAAGAAGCACAGTAAGTGGCTGCTCATGATTGAGATCTGTCTCCCAAAGTAGCACCTTATCAACATTTTAAAGGTAATAACTGCATATTCCCTAAAAATTTCTTAAACCAGTGACTTTCAAAGCAGCTGTTGTGAAGTAACTTAAAAAATTGCAATCAATTGCAGACTAATAACTTGTAAAATACAATAAGAACGATTACTAGAATAAATAATAAAAGACAGTATAAACATTACCTTTTATTATTATATTGATTATATAAAAAAAATTGCTCTGTTCATTTACTATGAAAGTTTCTAAATGTTTACTTTCAATTACTGTACTTACCTGAGGCCAGTAACAGTTCAGGGACAGCTACTGATGGGTCAAAGGACCTCCCTTTGAGGTGTCTTAGCATATAATGACAAGACCTTAGACGAGAAACTAATGTGAATCATACAATTGAAAAATTAGTAGTGAGGTCCTGAAATGGGTATTTTTTAATGTCCTTACTCACCCACCAACCAACAAGTGTAGGCTCGTGCTTATTCCCACACCTTTGTTAGGACCTGGCAAGTTCTAGCAGTTCAAAGCATAGAGATAGAGAGGTGCCTTGGGTATAGCCTGGAGGCAACATTGATGTTCAGGTCAGGGCTTCCTTAAAAATCCCATTCCTATCCTCTTCTTCATTACCTACTTCATAAATTGCGCTATTATGCCTAATGTCTTAAATAATTACTTCTTTAAAATTAGCCACTCTATGTACGAGAAACCAGGAGAATTGATAAAACTAAGCCATGTTAAATTTTTTAAAAAACCTTTCTTCTGGAAATTAACATGTATTTACTTTTTAAACAACAATGCATACATTTTAAGCACCTTTAAGCCTTTTTCCATCAACTCTGTTTTCTCCCAGATGGCACAAGTTTTTTTTTCTTTTAAAAAAAATATTCACAGAGAGAGAGAAGCCAATGAACTCTTTGTCTAGAAATGAGGGGACATTTACCTGAGAAGCAGCAAGTACCCACACAGTTTCTAAATTTTAGCACATTTGGTATTAGAGAGAGCCAGACAGACAATTATTATATCTACACTAAATACTTTCAGTAAACATATTAAATAAGTAGAAACATCATCAGATATAAATAATTTCACAATTATAATATTCCACCATGCTCCAGGGCTTGTAAAGATAATTATTAGGAATTTTCTTCATTATTTAGAGTTATATCAACAATTCATGTTCTTTCCTGCTAATATACTTTCAGCAGTTTTTAAAAAAAGAATTAAATTAAATCACTCATATTACCATTATTTCTTTTTTTAAACACATTTTATTGATTTCAGAGAGGAAGGGAGAGAGAGATAGAAACATCAATGATGAAAGAGAATCATTGATCGGCTGCCTCCTGCACGCCCCCTACTGGGGATCGAGCCTGCAACCCGGGCATGTGCCCTTGACTGGAATCGAACCTGGGACCCTTCAGTCCACAGGCCGATGCTCTATCCACTGAGCCAAACCAGCTAGTGCCCATTATTTCTTTTTAAAAAAATTTGTAAGCTCCAGGATGGTAAGAACTGTGTTTTTCTGGTTAATTGCTGTAGCCCCAGCATCTGTCACAGTTCTTTACACATAACAGGTGTTCAATAAATGCTTGTTGAATAAATAATACCACACAATTTTAATGGGACAACTATAATTGTTTATTTGTATTGAGAAGATAAGTCCTTATAAGCAGAGTTTGTGGGTTTTAAGGTCTGTAAGTTAACCTTATGCACATGGCAACTTTCGATATAACTTGTAGATAGCGGTATCCCAGCATCTGTCACAGTTCTTTACACATAACAGGTGTTCAATAAATGCTTGTTGAATAAATAATACCACACAATTTTAATGGGACAACTATAATTGTTTATTTGTATTGAGAAGATAAGTCCTTATAAGCAGACGGAATCGAACCCGGGACCTTTCAGTCCACAGGCTGACGCTCTATCCACTGAGCCAAACCGGTCAGGCAGTGGTATGATTTTAAATACAGCACCCCTGCCCAGGAGATGTCAGTCCCAGCTTATTCTGCATGGTCAAGCTTTAGGTTCTGAGAACTTCAAACTATAGATTTAATATCCTCCCTTCCTAAAACAATCCTCACCAAGCCTGGCATTTTACCAGGAACTCTACTTGCATCAGAAGGTGGAAGTCTATAATTAGTCTTGTTACCATAATCCCGTAGTTTTCAAAATGAAGGCCCAAGGGTGTCAGCATCAGTATTACATGGGAACTTTCTACAAAATTCTTAAGCAAATTCTCAGTCCCTACTCCAGATTTATCTATCCAATCAGGAACTCTGGGAATGAGTGAAGGAATAGGTGTTTTAAGGCCTCCAGGTGATTCTGATATTTAAGTTTAAGAATCACTGCCCTAATCCAATCTTCAGTAGGCTCAAGGCAATATCCACAGGCACCTGCATTTCCACTCAGCAGCAATATTTCCCTCTGTAATTTCCAAATGCAAATTTAGTCAGTTTGACTCACTTTCTCCCCTTTTAATGAGTCTTAGTATGTTTCTGAAGGGCCTAAACTACAAATAGAACCCTTGAAAATTTGATACAGATGTGATCTCAAACGAAACCAGTTACCAATACCCAAGAAAACAATGTTAGTCTTCCTAGCCCAGTTGCAACTTTCTCCAGTAGCCTTCTAGTAAGCTTCCATCCTAGACTCCACAGATTTTGGCTCTAGGCTTAAATATCGAAAACTTAAGTGACAAACATGATAGTATTTTTGTTGTTGTTGTCTACCTTTTCTCACAAACACTCTAAAAAAATGATTGAAGTATGATTTTAGTTTTGAGAGCCTCTAAAACACAATGTATGCCTAAAAGTATGCCCTAAGGCAGCTGTAGAAAGATTAAAAGATAATTAAGCCATATTTCCAATGATGACTTATTAGTTGTCATATTATTTAATCACTAATTCCTGGGACTTCTTCCTAGAAAAGGCAGTTCCCAGGGGCTTCTTCCTTTATCCTGTCCATGTCTGTCACAGAAGTATAGGATATATGCTAACAGGATGTATGAATATAAAGGACTAAGAAAAATAGAAAGTAAATGTTATATTTTAAATCACTAGAAACTACAAACAATAATCTATGTACTGGTATATGAAAGCCTAAGTGACCAAATGACCGAATGACTGGTTGACTGGTCACTATGATGTAAACTGACCAGTAGGGGCCAGACGCTCCATGCAGGAGCTGCCCCCTGGTACTCAGTGCACTCCCACAGCAGAAGTGCTGCTCAGCTGATGGACCTGACCCGGTGGCCCACCAGCCTAGCAGCAGCCACTTACTCCCTCAGAAGTCCTGCAGGTCCAATCTCCAGAGAACAGGCCAGGCACCAATGGACAGGCGCTGTCAGCAGGATCCTGACAGCACTACCTGCCTCCTGGAAGTTGGCCTCAGGCACTGCAGCCACTTCCCCTCCCTAGACTCTCCACAAGGAAGAAATTATATAAAAGCACCCGCCAGGTGGCTCCCAACAACTGGCACGAATGTGAGCAGGATGGATCCGGATCCTGGGCCAGCAAGGGGATCCTACTGCCCACCCAGAGGGCTGATCACATCCTGGCCACCCCCAGCCCCCTTGGGACCCGTGCCAGATGCAGGGTTTATGGCTGGCGAGCACTGCTAGGGTGGCATGAACCTCTCCTGATCAGGACTGACTGGGCACGAGCCCGCATGAGCGGCAGCAGCAGGCAGGAGTGGTAGGTGTTGGACTGCCGGTTTCAGCCCAATCCCTGCAGGCCACACTGAGGGACCCCACTCATGCACGAATTCGTGCACCGGGCCTCTAGTATAAATGAGTAAAAGCCTTGAATTTTGAGATGTAAGAGACATTATCAGGTCTTAAAAAAACTGAATTGTATATAAGTTTAAAATGTCAATACAAATACATAGAAAATGTAATCCACTATTAGGATGCAGTAGTGGACATCTATTACTTTTGCTTTAGATGAATCATTCACTACTTGGTTAGTGACAAAATGTACCATAATTTTCCTCGGGGAGCTGTCTCTCTTCTACTTTGCTTTTGTGCTTAGGGTGGAGCTGAGTTCATCCCAAGCTCTATGGGAAGCCACCTATGTCACTTAATCCTTGCCATTGAGAACTTCACATTTCCAGTTATTGGTTCAGAGATGGGTACATGGCCTAGTTGGAGCTAGTGAGACTTTCACTAGGTTGATTGAAAGAAAAGCAAATGATCTTCCCTATTGCAGATGTTTATTTAAGAGGATCAAGTTGTAGTCATCTTGCCACTGGAAGGGGTGAGTCTAGAGCAGTGGTTCTCAACCTTCCTAATGCCGCGACCCTTTAGTACAGTTCCTCATGTTATAGTGACCCCCAACCATAAAATTATTTTCATTGCTACTTCATAACTGTAATTTTGCTATTGTTATGAATCATAATGTAAAATCTGATATGCAGGATGTATTTTCATTGTTATAAATTGAACATAATTAAAGCATAATTATTGATCACAAAAACAATATGTAATTATATATGTGTTTTCCAATGGTCTTAGGCGACCCCTGTGAAAGGGTCGTTCGACCCCCAAAGGGGTCTCGACCCACAGGTTGAGAACCGCTGGTCTAGAGTCCCTGGAAAACACCATAGTCTGAAAAAGAAGTGACACACAGCAGAAGGTAGAGCTAAAAACGGAGTGAAGTGGAGCTTTAGTGACATTGTATGAGCCACACTCCTTGATATTTAGTTATACAAGTCAATAATTTCTTCAAATTTCAGGCAGTTTGAATTATATTTTGTATCTGATAGATGTATAGCATCATGAAGTCAGTGAGGAATAGTAAACTGTGAGCTTACCTTTACCCCATTCACATAATGTTCTGCAGGAAGAGTTCAGAAAACTTCAAGGGCACTCAATAAAATATGTAGAGCAACATAAGATGCCTCCACAGAACAAGCTGAACTAATAAAGCTGACAGATTTAGGAGCTGGAAGAAAATGGGGGCAGGTAAAAAACAACTCTTCAGAGAAAAATTGTGGGGGGGGGATGAGTGCACATTCTGTTCTCTTTCTTGAAGAATTTAGAAAGCTAACAAATTGGGGAAGGAATCAAATGATTAAGAAGTCCCTCTGGTAAATCATAGAAAATAATTTTGCGAATTTTTAAAACCTGACATAGGAAGCTTATTTTTACTTTTTTGAAAATAAGTTCTATACCTCAAAATTTTTTAAATAATAAATAAAAAAAAATGGATAAAATCTACATTTCCTGATGGGTCACTTGTTTCATTTTGTTAAATAGTAAATGACTCAACATAAATTTAGTGTGTGTGCACACTTGCATGCATATGTGTGTTAAATGAATTACTAACTTTAAGAAAGGATCACAAACTCAAATATCTACAGAGATTCGGCAGATAATATAAATGAAGGAAGTGAGTATTTGAGACAAAGGATCAGTGGGAACTGTGGTGAACTGGAAGGAAAACAGGGTACTAAATTCAGTTGCCCTGTGGGAACACGGATCCAGTATTTCCATATCCCCCGAGTTTTCAAGTAAGCCTCAAAATCTGTATTTTCATATGAAATTCTCCAATTTTTATATATTGACATCTATTATGTTGTTGTTGCCAATGCTGTGAGTGCCAAATGAAATAAAATCCAGGTTATTAACTAGCAAGTTAAATTCCAGCATTCATTCATGCAAGAAATATTTATTGAGTTACTACTGTTATATTCCAGATCATATTCTAATCACCAAGGAAAAAAACAGTGAACAAAACAGACAACATATCTGCCCTCATGGAGCTTACTGTCTTAGAAGCACCCAGAGGGCAACACAATTTATGGTAGTGCTTCTCATGTATTTGTTCATAAAAGTTAACAAAAACAGAGGGTTTCAAAGGGACACCTATAGAAGTGTACATATTTCCACATATGCAATTTTTCTTCTTCTCCAGTAAATGAGTATTAACTCAATTATGTCTCAATATTATTGTTATATTTAACAATAAAGAAAAATTAATATATATATTATTGTTATGTTATTATGTAACAGGAATAATTATTTTTTCAAATTTTCCAGTGCTTCCTAGGGAGTGTATACACTAGTAAATTAAGGGACTTTTATTTGTTGAGCTCCTGCAAGTATGTATGTGAAATATTGTGAGCTCATATTTTTTATATATATAATTTTTTTCTTTAGTGATTAAGATATTACATATGTGTCCTTAACCCCCATTGCCCTGCCACTCATGCCCTCAACCCCCGGGTGTCTGTGTCCATTGGTTATGCTTATATGCATGCACACAAATCCTTTCGTTGATCTCTCCCCCTCACCCCCACCCTCCCCTACATTCCCTCTGAGGTTTGATGGTCTGATCATTGCTACTCTGTCTCTGGATCTGTTTTTATTTATCAGTTTATGCTGTTCATTATATTCCATTAATTAATAAGATCATGTGATATTTATCTTTCTCTGACTGGCTTGTTTTGCTTAGCATAATGCTCTCCAGTTCCATCCATGCTGTTGCAAATGGTAGGTAAGAATTCCTTCTTTTTACCACAACGTAGTATTCCATTGTGTAGATGTACCACAGTTTTTTAATCCACTCATTTGCTGATGGGCACTTAGGCTGTTTTCAAATCTTAGCTATGGTAAATTGTGCTTCTATGAACTTAGGGGTGCATATATCCTTTCTGATTGGTGTTTCTAGTTTCTTGGAATATATTCCTAGAAGTGGGATCACTGTGTCAAATGGTAGTTCCATTTTTAGTTTTTTGAGGAAACTCCATACTGTTCTCCACAGTGGCTGCATCAGTCTGCATTCCCACCAGCAGGGCAGGAGGGTTCCTTTTTTCTGCATCCTCACCAGTACTGTTGTTTGTTGATTTGTTGATGATAGCCATTCTGACAGGTGTGAGATGGTACCTCATTGTCATTTTGATTTGCATCTCTCAGATGGTTAGTGACTTTGAGCATGTTTTCATAAGTCTCTTGGCCTTCCTATGTCTTCTTTCGAAAAGTATATATTTAGGTCCATTGCCCATTGTTTGATTGGGTTGTTTATCTTCCTTTTGTTAAGTTGTATGAGTTCCCTGTAAATGTTGGAGATTAAACCCTTATCGGAGATAACATTGGCAAATATGTTCTCCCATGCGGTGGGCTTTCTTGTTGTTTTGTTGATGGTTTCTTTTGCTGTGTAGAAGCTTTTTATTTTGATGTAGTCCCATTTGTTTATTTTCTCTTTAGTTTCCATTGCCCTAGGAGCTGTATTGGTAAAGAAATTGCTTTGGCATATGTCTGAGATTTTGTTGCCTGTGGATTCCTCTAGTATTTTTATGGTTTCCAGTCTTATGTTTAAGTCCTTTATCAATTTTGAGTTTATTTTTGTGTATGGTGTAAGTTGGTCATCTAGTTTCATTTTTTTTTTTTGCATGTATCTGTCCAATTTTTCTAACACCATTTATTGAAGAGACTGTCGACTCCATTGTATGGTCTTGCATCCTTTGTCAAATATTAATTGAGCATAGTGGTTGGGTTGATTTCTGGAGACCATATAGAGACTAGCAGGAGGGGCTGAGGCGCAAAAGGGCTGGCGGGGCTCCCACAGTCTGCAACTGAAGTTCCGTAGAAATATATCAGCTGTGAGGGGTGGCCACTGAGAACTCTGGGGTCTAATCCCAAAGCTGGGCACTCCCACAGAGAGCACCAGAACTGAGAAGGGTACCTACATAACACCTGGCTATGAAAAGCACCTGGGTTGCTGTCTGCCAGGGAGAGACAACTGGAAATGCAGGCACCCTCTTAAAGAGCCAATGCACAAAATTCCCTGTGGAGCCACTAACTTTGTGCTCCAGCAGAGGGAGAACAAAGTGGACTGTAGCTGTGTGAGCAGAAGTCAGGATCCGGGGCTCTGGGGTTAGAGCTCAGAAGGTTTCCTGCGCTAAGTCATTCCCTCATGCTGCAGGGGTCATCTTTCTCACACAGACATTTGCTATACAGACAGCTTTGCCCGGGGTGGCAGGGGGTGGGGGGCACTTAACCTACCCTGTTGGAAAATACCTTGCCCCATGGTACACAGTTTCTGAGGCCCATTAAGAGACTGAGAATAACAATTAGCCTCCAGTCAGAAGCAATTGTTCTGCCTTGTTGAAAAAACTGCTCACCACACCTGTGGATGATTGCCTGAAGGCTATTCAAGATGGAATCCTATCAGTCTGTAGGGAGAGGTGGTCTATGGAGGCTTTCAGGCTTTGCCTGATATAAGTAGTCAGAAATAGCATTTGACTTTGTCCTGCACTAGAGATACAGAGGCATAACAGATCTACTTAATACATTGTCATGAACACAAACAGGCAGCCAAAATGAGGAGACAAAGAACCCACAAATGAAAGAACAATAAAATGCTCCAGAAGAAGAGATAAATGAAATAGAGATAAGAAAATTATCTGATATAGAGTTCAGAATAATGATGGTAAAGATGCCCAACAGCATGAGAAAAGATATGGTAACTATGAAAACAGAAATAAAGAATGACATAGCATAAAAAGAACACATTGGAAGGTATACACAGCAGATTAGGGAAAGATGAGGATTGAATCAGTACATTAGAAGAAAGGGTTGAAAAAATCACTCAATCAGAGAACCAAAAAGAAAAAAAAATAATTAAAAAACAGAAGGACAGCTTAAGGGAACTGTGGGACAACATGAAATGTAAAAAAATTCGAATAGTAGGTGTACCAGTAGAGACAGAAAGGGAAAAAGGGATAGAGAACATATTTGAAGAAATAATGGCAGAACACTTTCCTAACCTGGTAAAGGGAAAAAGTCACACAAATTCAAAGGCACTGAGAGTCCCAAACAAGAAAAACCCAAACAGGTGCAGACCCAGACACATCGTAATTAAAGTGCCAAAAATTAAAGACAAACAGAAATTCTTAAAGGCAGCAAGAGAAACCCTAAACAAAATATTAGCAAATCAGATCCAGCATTATATTAAGAAGATCATACACCATGACCAAGTGGGATTTATTCCAGGGATGCAAGGCTGGTACAATACTCACAAATCAATAAATGTGTTACATCACATAAACAAATTGAAAAACAAAAATCACATGATCATATCAATAGACATAGAAAAAGCATTTGACAAAATCCAACACCCATTTTTGATAAAAACTTTCAGCAAAATGGGAATAGAGGGAGCATATCTCAACATGATAAAAGCCATGTATGACAACTCTACAGCAAACATTATACTCAATAGGCAAAAAATAAAACCATTTCCCCTAAGAACAGGAACAAGACAGGGATGTCCGCTTTCACCACTCTTATTCAACACTAGAGGCCCAGTGCATGAAATTTGTGCACTGGGAGGGGGGGTGTCCCTCAGCCTAGCCTGCACCCTCTCCAATCAGGGACCCCTTGGGATCAGGCCTAAACTGGCAGTCAGACATCCCTCTCACAATCCGGGACTGCTGGCTCCCAACTGCTCACCTGCCTGCCTGCCTGATTGCCCCTAACCACTTCTGCCTGCCAGCCTTATCACCCCCTAACCACTTCCCTGCCAGCCTGATCAATGCCTAACTGCTCCCCTGCCAGCCCGATTGCCCCCGACTGCCCCCTGCTGACCCAGTCGCCCCCAACTGCCCTCCCCTGCAGGCCTGGTCACCCCCAACTGCCTTCCCCTGCAGGCCTGGTCACCCAACTGCTTTCCCCTGCAGGCCTGGTCACCCCCAACTGCCCTCCCTACCCTGCAGGCCTGGTTGCCCCCAACTGCCCTCCTCTGCTGGCCTGGTCACCCCTAACTACCCTCCCCTGCTGGGATGGTTGCCCACAACTGCCCTCCCCTGCTGGCCATCTTGTGGTGGTCATCTTGTGGCCACATGGGGGCAGCCATCTTTTGACCACATGTGGACGGCCATATTGTGCAAGGGTATGATGGTCAATTTTCATATCACCTCTTTATTATATAGGATAGTACTGAAAGTCCTGCCACAGAAATCAAACAAGAAAAAGAAATAAAAGGCATCTCATTGGAAAGGATGAAGTAAAACTCTCATTATTCTCAGATGACATGATATTGTACATAGAAAACACTAAAGATTACAAGCACACCAAAAAAGAAAAACCTACTAGATTTAAAAAATGAATTTGGCAATGTAGCAGGATACAAAATCAACACCCCAAAATTTTTGGCTTTTTTATACACTAATAATAAATTCTCAGAAAGAGAAACTAAAAAAAAAAAAAAAAAAAACAATCCCATTTACCATTGCAAAAAAAATAAAAAAATAAGGTACTTAGGAAAAAACTTCGCCAAGCAGGTAAAAGACTTGTACTTGGAAAACTACAGAACACTGAAAAAAGAGATAGAAGAAGATATAAACAAATGGAAGAATATTCTGTGCGCATGGATTGATAGAATCAACATTAATAAAATGTCCATACTGTGCAAGGCAATCTACAGATTCAGTACAATCCCTATTAAAATACCAATAGCATATTTCACAGATCTAGAACAAATTCTCCAAAAATTCATAGGGAACCAAAAAAAGACCCTGAATAGCTGCCACAATCCTGAGAAAGTAGAACAAAGTTGGAGGAATCACAATACTACAATATCAAGTTATACTACAAATACAACATAATTAAAACAGCCTGGTACTGTCATAAGAATAGGCAAATAGATCAGTGGAACAGAACAGAGACCCCAGAAATCAACCCAAGCCATTACACTCAATTAATATTTGACAAAGGAGCAAGAGCATACAGTGGAGTCAAGACAGTCTCTTCAATAAATGGTGTTGGGATAATTGGAGAGATACATGCAAAAAAATAAAACTAGACCACCAACTTACACCATACATAAGAATAAACTCAAAATGGATAAAATACCTAAATGTAAGCCAGGAAACAAAAAAAATCCTAGGAGAAACCATAAGCAGCAAAATCTTAGACATTTCCTAGCAATATGTTTACATCTTACATGTAGCAATATGGATATATCTGCTAGGGCAAAGGAAACTAGGGAGAAAATAAAGAAATAGGACTACATCAAACTAAAAAGCTTCTACACAGCAAACAAAACCATCAACAAAATGAAAAAGGAGCCCACTGTATGGGAGAACATATTTGGTAATGATATATCTAATAAAGAAAGGGTTAATATCCAAAATATATAAGGAATTCACACAACTTATCCAATTGGAAAATGGGCAAAGGACCTAAATAGACACTTCTCTAAAGTGGATGTACAGATAGCCAAGAGACATATAAAAAAATTCTCAAAGTCAGTGAACATCAGAGAGGTGCAAATTAAAATGACAACAAGATATCACCTTACACCTGTCAGAATGGCTACCATCAACAAATCAACAAATGACAAGTGTTGGTGAGGATATGGAGCAAAGGGAACCCTAGTACACTGCTGGTGGGAATGCAGACTGGGAAAGCGGGGGAGTGAGGGTGGGTGGGAGTTAATCAACATGCATAACCCATGGACATAGACAGTGGGGTGGTGCGGGCCTGGGTTGGGGGCGTGGGGTTGCCTGGAGGAGGTTGGTTGAGGAAAAAGGGGGACATATGTAATACCTTCAACAATAAAGATTTAAAAATCAATAAATAATAGAAAACAGCATTGCAATTGTAGGATTTTCTAACAGTGAAGAAATGGGCAAAAAATAATAAAATACACTTCTGCAGAGGTATTCAAAATAGAATAGCTTTTTCCAGCTGCCTGGAATAATTTTGGTATGAACTGGTCTAAAGGCAAAGGATAGAAAGATCATCTCTTAAGATCTGTTCTTATCCTAAGATTTCTTGATCACTATTTAGATTTGAATTAATATTTCTAGTATTTGAAGAGGGATAATAAAAATCACAGCTGTAATTTTTATTTGTAAAAATAGTTTGCAGAGACCCATCTGTTATTGTCTCTAATTTTGTAGAGTGTGTTTGGGAATTTGTTCTTGGCTACATGAATGTTTTAAATTCTTTAATCAAAACTTTTTGGTCCCGGTACTCACACAGGCTACCTGCAGAAAAAGGACATATTATTGTAAGGATACAGGGATTCAGGAATTCCCAGGTTGAGGATAAAAAGCAAAACACAGTAAATCTTATTTGTATAAAGATCACTCTTCTCTCATAAAGCAGGAACTTGCTTCTGCTCTCATGATATCTGTACTTCTCTCTAAAGGTCTCCTCTACTCTCCTTTCTCTCTACCAGTTGACTTATTCAGCTACTTGATTATGGTCATACTAGTGGCCCGGTGCACGGATTCGTGCACATTGAAAGGAAATTAATTAGAAGAAATATTTTACTATCGCTATTCACCCTTTCTCTATAACAGAAGTGTCAGAGATTAAAGAAAATTGGTAAAATGTATATGAAAATAATATATACATTTATTAATAAATAAAAAATAACATGATTTAACAACAAAGACATGATATAAAAACAACAGAAACATGATATAAAAACAGCATTGATAAAAACAATGACTAATAAATTGATTAAAATTATTCTAATATCTCCATATATACCATATTAAGAGTAAAAATACTTTCAGAGTGCTTGACTAATTTCCCTTGTGATGCAGTATTTACAACTTTAACGCCACACGCTCTTCAAACTTGAGAGAAAGCAACATAGAACTGAACATGTCTGAAAATGGATTCAGGTAAGAATAGGCCTACTCTGTCTAGAGTTTGTCCTTGTGATTTATTTTATAAAGATACATTTTTTTAATATTTTATTGATTTTTTTATAGAGAAGAAGGGAGAGGGACAGAGAGTTAGAAACATCGATGAGAGAGATCGATCAACTGCCTCCTGCACGCCCCCCACTGGGGATGTGCCCGCAACCCAGGTACATGCCCTTGACCGGAATCGAACCTGGGACCCTTCAGTCCGCAGGCTGACGCTCTATCCACTGAGCCAAACCGGTTCGGCAGTCCTTGTGATTTATTAATAGTCATCACAAATGCTGGCATCACAGGAAACTGTCTTTGAATTAATTTAAATGGGAGTCCAGTGTCAGATGGGGACAAATCAGTTCTTGGAATCAGAATAACTTCTCCTTCTGCAGATCCTGTTAATATTTCAGCTTCAATTATCTTAGGTCGCAATGTTTTGATGATAAATCTAGTATCATTACAAAGACCCCATTTATTATTAAGATTTCTCAGTAGCTTGATGATTGCACCTACTTTCAATTTTAATTTATGATACAACATTCCTGAAGGAGTAATACTATTAAGAAATTCGATGGGAAAATTTTCCTTTTTGGCATATCTGTTGAATCGATGGAAACATCACTCAAATAGGTGTGAAAATTTCCATCGAGTATATCCAAAATGTTTTCATTTAATTTATGAATGTGCTCATTTTTTGGACAAAGAATCATACTTTTAGATATATTTTTAATATATCTATAGATATACTATTTCCAAAGGTAACTTCAATAACAGATCCATTACAAATCATTTCACAGATTTCAATAATATCTACTCCTAAATGAAAACTGTTATCAAGTTTGCCATCTCCAAGTTTTACTAACCATTCACTATAAGCAGAACCCTTTGATATCATATTTGTTTTAAGAGACAACTGTCTGAAACATCCCCAGACACCACAGTACTTTAAAATCATTTGTACTATGGCTGATCACATAGCATGCAGCACAACACTGAGACATTGTTGAAAATCCCCTCTGAGAAGGAGAACTTTCCCACCAAATGAAACATTCAAATTCATAATTTCTCTTAGTAATCTATCTATGGCATTTATAGCATGACTGGATGCCATGGTGCATTCATAAACAATGAGAAGTTGGGCCTTTTTAATGGTTTGAACAACTTCATTCTTTATATCGAATATAGAAATTGAAGTTTCATTTAATGGAATTGGTAATTTATATTGGGAATGAAAGGTTCTTCCACTGAGAAGTAAATTTGCAGCAATTCCTGTAGACACTGTGGATGAAACAGTACCACCACGACCTTTAATATAATGTATTAAAACTTTATAAAAATATGTTTTTCCTTGTCCTGACTGGTTTGGCTCAGTGGATAGAGTGTTGGCCTGCGGACTCAAGGGTCACAAGTTCAATTCTGGTCAAGGGCATGTACCTTGGTTGCAGGCACATCCCCAGTAGGGAGTGTGCAGGAAGCAGCTGATCAATGTTTCTCTCTTATCGATGTTTCTAACTCTCTGTCCCTCTCCCTTTCTCTCTGTAAAAAATCAATAAAATATATTTTAAAAAATATGTTTTTCCACCTGGATCATCCAAAGAAAAAGCATTTGGGGTGTACAGTTTGATCTTCAATGGCTGAAATTATAGGCTGAAAGGCTGCCAACTGCTTATCATTCAGAGAATTGATCAAAACCTCTTCCTGTTGTTGCTCATATGATTCATCACATGTGTTTGTATTCGTTAATAAAGGATAGTCCAGAAGTTTGAAATCGGAACATTTCATTCTATGCAATGTGAATACTTCTTGAATTTTGTTAAGGGCATGCATTTTACAGTTCACACAGGCACCTTCTCTGCGGTGTAATTTCCAACAAAAATATTCAATAAAATGAGATTTATTCTCATCCCATAATTTGTCTGCATCAGAAAGACATCCAAACACACATATATATGCAAAAAGCTGTCATAGTTGTTTGGGCATATTCTGTCGACAATGATGCTTTCTTTCAGCTTCGGAATATCAACAAAAACAACCAAATTGACGATTGACAATGACAGATTGAAACACACACGTGCGATTTGCACCAGCGAGAGCTTCATATGTAGCGCACATGCGTGAGTCAACGTTTATTTTTAAATTGCCAGTGCGCATCATATGTACCGGCCAGTCAGTTGGTTGGATGGTCAGATGGATGGACAGTCCATCAGTTAGCCTTTTATATATATAGATACAAGATTAATGCCTCACTTAATGGCTGCTTCAGTCCACTTTACCTCAAGACAATTTTCAATACTTTCTTCATCTTCTGTTATAATGTATCTTTTATTTTCTGTCATTTTCTACCATATTCAGAGTTCAAAACAATGGTTGTAAGGGTACTTAATCTTCTTTCATTTTTACTTTTTTTAAATTAAATCTTTATTGTTCAGATTATTACAGTTGTTCCTCTTTTTCCCCCCCATAGCTCCCCTCCACCCAGTTCCCACCCCACCCTCTGCCCTTACCCCTCCCCACTGTCCTCATCCATAGGTGTACGATTTTTGTCCAGTCTCTTCCTGCACCCCCCACACCCCTTTCCCCCTGAGAATTGTCAGTCCACTCCCTTTCTATACCCCTGATTCTATTCTATTCACCAGTTTATTCTGTTCATCATATTTTTTATTTACTTGAGTTTTAGATTCACTTGTTGATAGATATGTACTTGTTGTTCATAATTTTTATCTTTACCTTTTTCTTCTTCTTCCTCCTCTTAAAGGATACCTTTCATTATGTCATATAATACTGGTTTGGTGGTGATGAACTCCTTTAGCTTTTTCTTATCTGTGAAGCTCTTTATCTGACCTTCAATTCTGAATGATAGCTTTGCTGGGTAAAGCAATCTTGGTTGGAGGTTCTTGCTATTCATCACTTTGAATATTTCTTGCCACTCCCTTCTGGCCTGCATAGTTTCTATTGAGAAATCAGCTGACAATCTTATGGGCACTCCCCTGTAGGTAACTAACTGTTTTTCTCTTGCTGCTTTTAAGATTCTCTCTTTGTCTTTTGCTCTTGGCATTTTAATTATGATGTGTCTTGGTGTGGTTCTCTTAGGATTTCTTTTGTTTGGGGTTCTCTGCACTTCCTGGACTTGTAAGTCTATTTCTTTCACCAGGTAGGGGAAGTTTTCTGTCATTATTTCTTCAAATAGGTTTTCAATATCTTGCTCTCTCTCTTCTTCTGGCACCCCCATAATTCAGATGTTGGTACGCTTGAAGTTGTCCCAGAGGCTTCTTACACTATCTTCATATTTTTGGATTCTTTTTTCTTTTTGTTTTTCCAGTTGGGTGTTTTTTGCTTCTTCGTATTTCAAATCTTTGACTTGATTCTTGGGATCCTCTAGTCTGCTGTTGGATCTCTGTATAATATTCTTTATTTCAGTCAGTGTATGCTTAATTTCTAGTTGGTCCTTTTTCATTCCCTCGAGGGTCTCACTAGATTCATCGAGGGTCTCACTAAATTTATCAGTGGTTTCTAGAAAATTCTTGGAAAACCTTATAACCGTGGTTTTGAACTCTGTATCCAGTAGTTTGCTTTCCTGTATTTTTGTCATTTGTGACCTGTTTCTTTGTCTCCAAATTTTGGCTGCTTCCCTGTGTTGATAGAGTGGCTTTTTGTTCTAAGTGTCCTATAGGGCCCAGTGGCTCAGTCTCCCTAATTACCTGAGGTGGACACTCTGTGTGCACAGTCTTGTTGTGGTTAAGCCTTGGTTGTAGGTATCACTGGGAGGAATTGACCTCCAGGCCAATTGGCTGTGAGAATCAGCTGTGTCTACTGTGGGAGAACTTCTGTGCTGGAGACACCCTTATGGGGCAAGGCTTGCTTCAGTGGGGCTTTGGTGCATCACTGAGTCTGCCCCCTGAGTGTGTCCCTTATGGATCTGAGGAGTTGTAATCTGGATGGTCCCACTCTGACCACTGGGTACACTGGCTCTTGGATCTCGAAGGAGGTGCTAATTTAGCCTCTGCCTGAGGCTACCCAGCAGGAGCTATGGAGAGATCTGCAGATTCCTCTTCTTCGTTTGGGGTTTGGAGGTGCCCAGATGAGGCCCAGCTGTGAAGCAATGCAAGCTGCTGTGGGGCCTTGGGCCTTCTTTTGGATGTTCTGGGTCTCTCTGACCCAGCTGCAGTTTGTTAGGTAATTTTAGATTGCAATGGGTCAGGCCATTCATATGCAAAAGCCTCTGCGCACAACTTGGGTGGGGCAGGGTCTCAGGGAATCAACAGGGTGGAGCAAACAGCTATGGCTGATCTTCAGCCCTGCCCTAAGAGGCCCCGGCTCTCAGTGTCCTGCAGTAATCGCTGCAAGCACCTCTGAGAGAAAGCCACCCTCGAGTTCCGCCCAATGCCAGACAGTTCAGTTTCTCCCCGTATGAGTCTGGGTCCCCAGAGACTCGCCCGGAACTGGAGTTCAGAGCAGTCGGGAGCTTGTGTCTCCCTCCCGATTGAAAAAGACAACCGCGTCCTCAGTTGCCAGCCTTTTCTACGTGTGCCTCCGTACCTCTGCACTTTACTTCCGCACCTCCTCTAGTCTCAGTGTGCTTTTCTCTTTCCTTCTAGTTGTAAATTTCCACTCAGCCAGCCTTCCTGTGGTTCTGAATGATGTCCGTTTTGTCTTTTAGTTGTATTTTTGAAGTGGTTGTGCGAGGCAGCAATTTCAGGTGTTTACCTATGTTGCCATGGTTTCTCCTCTCTTCTGTCATTTTTAAAGAATTTCCTGTAAAGGGAATCTGATTGGCCCAGGTAATCTTTTTAAAACAGGGCTCAAGAAGAAGAACCAAGATGGTGGCATAGGTAAACACAGTAATCGCCGCCTGCCACAACCACATCATAATTGCAACTAAAATACAGAATAACCATCAATCAGAATCACCTGAAATCTGGCTGAATGGAAGTCCTGCAAATAGAGAATTAAAGAAGAAAGCACATTGAGACTGGTAGGAGGGACAGAGATGGAGAAAGGGCTGGTCCAACACCCAAATGTGGCATTTTTTTTTAAATTGGGAGGAATATCTTGGCTGTAGAGGCCTCCCGTGAGGAGCAAAGGGTCCCAGCCCCACACCAAACCCCCAGCCCAGGGTTTCTGAGCTGTGAAGAGAAGCCCAGTAACTTTGGGCTATAAAACCAGTGGGGATTGTGGCTGAGTGTCCTGAGGCTGCTGGAGTCCCAGGCAGTTCCTCTTAAAGGACCGGCACTCAGACTTACTGAGACTTGCTACCATTGAGATCCAGTGCTGGGGCAGTGGCTTGGGGGAATCTTGGGGCATACAGGGAGGAATTGGATTGTCTGTCATCAGAGCAAGAAATCGAGGACAGCATTCTCTCAGACAAGGGTGCTCACAGCAGTCATTGTTTCTATGCTGACCCCCCCTCCTTCCCACCATCACAGAGCTGAGTATCAGGTGCCATATCTGAGTCTTTATCAGATATGGCACCTGCCCTGGTGATTCCCTGAGACCCTACCTAGTTTGAAACCCCACCCAAGCTGTTTGCAGCAGCTTTTCCATATGAATGGCCAGTCTTAGCTCAGGCTTCAGACTTTCTTAACATCTCTCAAACAAGCAGCAGCTGGTGTCATTGTGCCCCACACCACTCAATAAGAGGCCCCAGGCCCGCACTAGCAGTAGCTTGCCTTGCTTCATAGCTTAGCCTCCCCTGGGCACTTCCAAGCCCAACACAAGAAGTAGCCATCTGCAGATCCCTTTGTAACTCCTGATGGGTGGCCCTAGGCAGGGAACAGGCAGTAGCTGACTTTGATTTATAGGGGGTGCCCAGAGCCAATTTACCCAGTGAACAGCTTCAGACCACACTAGATTACAACTCCACACATCCATGAGTGACACACTCAAGGGTCAGACTCAGTGAGCACCAAAGTTCAATTGAAGCAAGTACTGATCCATAAGGGTGTCTCCTGCACAACAGCCCTTCTGCTGTAGTTGCAGCTGGTCCTCACTGTCAATTGGCCTGGAGGTCAAGTGCTCCCAGTGACACCAACAGCACTCAAGGCTCAACTACAACAAGAGTACACACAGATTACACAGGGGCACACTATAGTGCCGAGCTCAGGTGACTGAGGAGGCTGAGCCACTGGACCATACAGGACAACTACTACACAAGGCCACTCTACCAATTCCAGGAGACATAGCAGCTCTACCTAATACATGGAAACACACACAGAGAAGCAGCCAACATGTGGAGATAAACATGTTTCAAATGAAAGAACAGAAGAAATCTCCAGAAAAAGGACTAAATGAAATGGAAGCAAGCAAACTATTAGATACAGAGTTCAAAACAGAGGTTATAAGGATGTTCGAGGATCTTAATGAGGGCTTCAAGGGACTTAGTGAGACTTTCAAGGACTTTAAGTGAGAATTTCAAAGACATGAAAAAGGACCAGTCAGAAATTAAGCATAAACTAACTGAAATAAAGAATAATTTACAGGATTCAACAGTAGAGTAAAGGATTCTGATAATTAAATCAGCAATTTGGAATATGAGGAAGCAAAAAACACCTAAATCGGAATAGACTTACAAGTCCAGAAAGCACAGAGAGGCCCAAACGACAGGAACCTAAAGAGGCACACACCAAGACACTACATAATTAAAATGCCAATGGTTAAAGACAAAGAGAGAATCTTGCAAACAGAAAGAATAAAGTAGTTAGTTACCTAAACAGGAGCACCTATATGGCTATTAGCTGTTTTCTCAACAGAAACTTTGCAGTCCAGGAGTGGCAAGAAATATTCAAAATGATGAATAGCAAGGACCTTCAACCAAGATTACTCTATCCAGTGAGGCTATCACTTAGAATGGAAGGTCAGATAAAGAGCTTCATAGATAAGAAAAAGCTAAAGGAGTTCATCACCACCAAACCAGCATTACATGAAATGTTGAAGGTTATTCTTTTTTTAAATATGTTTTTATTGATTTTAGAGAGAGAGAAAGCGAAGGGAGAGAGAGAGAGATAGAAACATCAATAAGAGAGAAACATGGATCAGCTGCCTCCTCTCCCCACCACCACCCCTACTGGGGATCAAGCCCAGAACCTAGGCATGTGCCCTGGCTGGGAATTGAACCAGTGACCACCTGGTTCAGGGGTCAATGCTCAGCCACTGAGCAACACCAGCCAGGCTTGGAGGGTATTCCAGAAGAAGAAGAAGAAAGAAAAGAAGAAGAAGACGAAGAAGACGAAGAAGACGAAGAAGACGAAGAAGAAGAAGAAGAAGAAGAAGAAGAAGAAGAAGAAGAAGAAGAAACATATGAACAATAAAATGACAATAAATATATATCTATCAACAATTTAATCTAACAATCAAAATAAACAAACAAGGTATCTAATGAGCAAAATAAATTGATGAATATAATAGAACCACAGGCATGGAAACGTGGAACAGACAGAAGAATTTCAGAGGCAAGTGGGGAGGGGTCAGGAAGGAATTAAGCAAAGAACTTATATACATATATGCATTACTTATGGACACAAACAGTAGGGTGTTGAAGACCTGGGGCAGTGCGGGAGCCAGGAGGAGGAGGGCAATGGGGGTGGGGGTGGGTAAATGGAATATCTGTAATACTCTCAACAATAAAGATTTTAAAAAATATTTGAGCAACTACAAAACAACAACAACAAAAAAACAAAAAAACCCACAAAAAACGAAGAACAAAAACAGTGATCAAGTCTAGGCATAAATATTTGCAAGCCAAGATTTCTCATTTTTCAAAAAGCTTGTTTTTCATTATAGTCGACATACATTATGATATTAGTTTTAGTTGTACAGCCAGGATTGTCTTGGGTCAGCTTTTTTTTTGTCCTCCAATCTACTGTGGTTAGAAACTTGAAATAATGTGGTATTTAAAACATAACTGATGCCTTTTGGTAGGGGTGCAGGAAGGGTAGCTTCCACGTGAAAGTACAGGAGTAATGGTAGACATTGGTAATATATAAATACAGAGACAATTTCTGCTTTCTAGTAAGCATGTCATGTATTTATCTCCAAACCTTTATTGTATATGTATATAGAAAATAAAATATAGTTCAAATGACCTCCTTATATATATACAAACTTGTCACAAAGTTAGTCCAAACATGAAATGATTTTCTATTCTTAAAAATTTGAATCACTCATAGACTTAATAAACCATTATTCTTGAGGATTAGAGATGATAGACAGCTCTTAAATTTCAGGTTATTCAATCATTTCCTGATTATGACTAAATATGCTTTTGCATTGAAATAAAACACGAATATACTATAGTAAAAACAAACTGCACTAATAAAACACAAATCCAAGGAGAGACTACCAGTACAAACTATAGAACATTTAAATTTTTTATTATGAATTGCCCTGTTATAAATTCTGATGTAAGGTTTTGTCAGCAAATTTGGGGGAAATAGTGCACCCTTTGAAATTAAATATTTTATTTCACTTTAAAATATTTTTAAAATTTTTTAATTACAACTGACATACAATATCATATTAGTTTCAAGTGTAAAACACGAGGATTAGACATTTCTATAACTTAAAAATTGATAACTCCATTAAATCTAGTAACCAGCTGACACCATACATAGTTATTACAATATCATTGACTATATTCCCGATGCTATATTTTGCATCCCTGTGACTACTCTTCAACCTGCAATCTGTACCTCTTAATCCCTTCCCCCTTTTTACCCATTCCCCCAAGTCCTCTTCCCATCCAGCTGTCATCAAAATTTTCTCTGTGTCTATAAGTTTGTCTCTTTTTTTGTTTGTTCATTTATTTTGTGTTTTAGATTCCACATATAAGTATAATCATATGGTATTTGTCTTTGGCTTATTTCACTTAGCATAAATATCTCTTTAAGATTTTTTTCTTATCAAAAATTAAAAATAAAATCCGTTAAATGTGAAAACATCCCATATTGCATATTTCCAAGTGTTTGTCTGAACTTTTTATTTTATGCAACCATACAGAAAATTGACTGCATTCAAACTTTGGGAAAAATTAAAACAGAAGAAAAAGTATTGAATGATAAAATGCAAATGAATAGTGTTTATACTTATTTTTTTCAATCTGTGTGCTTGAATATATTTAGACAATTATAATTAACTGGATGTTAGTTTGATAAAATATAGGGAAGTTTTGCAATCAGGCCACTGAATATTCAGTTTAATTATGTTGGTATGCACTTCTTTTGCTTCTAATGCCAAGGATCCATTGGTAAAATGAAAGCATATTTTGTGGTCTGTTATGCAGAAAATGTTTAATCCAGTGTCTGATTTACTTTGTTAAATCTTCCTTATTTAATGTGCTTATCCATCCATGCAGAATTGGGTATGCTGCTTTCTGTTACTATGACATTACAATCAAACAGCTGAAACAAGAACAGCAAGACTTTCTGTAAAGGTTCATGAAATTCCCACAAAATTGTTCATAGTATATTGTTTTGTTTTGCAAGGATTATGAAAAATACAAATTTGTTCTAAATATTTCTGTATTGAAGAAGCTGACAAATACAATAGCTAGTACAAATAGTCATTTTGTTTCTAAAACTAGCACTTAAAACAGATTTCTGATGTAGTGGAAATGATTGCTGTCATAACACTGATTATCTTTTAGAGATGGAAATGAACATGAATTCAAAGAACCTGAATTTTATACAACAGAAAATGGTATGATAGAGTAATATTTGTACATATTTGAAATGTAAGTCTACATTGACTTCATCTGGGTATATTGTAAAATTCTTAAACATACATTATGCTCATAAATGTACTACTTCAAGTAATTCTAGGTTATTCTTCAGCAGACTGGACTTTCTCCATTTTTAACTATGTTTTACTGTCCAGAGTACTTGTGCTCATAAGTTTTTATTGCCACTATGAGCATACGCTTAGTGATAAAAAATATTTTAATTCAAACCAAGCTCTTACACCAGTTCTACATTTAAAAAATTTTCTTTGTAAGTCTGGAATTTGTAATAAGGTGTTACTAATCTACTTCCTGAACTGTTATTGCTTGCTTTTCATGATGTTAAGATACATACATTCACACGGACATTATTATTTTCTAAGAAGATCTCTTAACCTTAAAGAACTCAGAGTATCCATAGTTTATCTGTCACTCTTACTTTAGTTTATGCTAAAAAGTCAGTGTTTGGTTAGTTTGGTTGTTTACAATATGGTAAGATGAGATCCCAAGGTAGTAGATTCAATTTGTGTGTGTGTGTGTGTGTGTGTGTGTGTGTGTGTGTGTGTGTGTGGTGTAAAATTATGTGACTGCTGGATCATAAACAATAATAATAACACTGGCATCTGGGAAGAGTATATAATAGTTCTGATCCATATGGCCCATTACCACTTCTAGAAAATTTTTGCTGTGTCCTACTGATAAGATAATATAAGAAATATAATTCTGTGTCAGATCAATAGTCCAGCCTAGTGTTTCCCAAAGTATGAAATCCTTATAGTTCACATGTATATTTATTACAAAAGATTTGAACAGTCCTCCAATAACGAAACCATCTAACTAATTGCCCCCTGAATGTATTTTATCATGAAACTCTTATTACTATCCTACAGAATTACTCTTTCCCAGAACATACTGGGGAAAAGGGTTGAACATGGCATTGAAAGGGGTGTCACAGGTGAATATTACAGATCACACCCCTTCAGCATTCAATAAATATTTTATTAGGTTCCTATTCAATTATAGGCATTTCTCTAGATGCTTGGGATAGTTCAGTGAACAAAGATTTCTATCCTCCCACCACTAACTTTAATGATCCTTGAATTTATATAAGCTTTTCCTAACTATGTTTATATGAGGAAAAGTATATTTTATTTAAGAACAGATTATCTATGCTATGTTACTGCACAGCAGTACCATTAAGTCAAAATAACTATTTATTACCATGAAAAGTTACTTTTTGGTGACATGAATTTAAAACCCAGACATAAGATCCTGGCTGGGTAGCTCAGTTGGTTAGAGTGTCATCCTGATATACCAAGATTGTGGGTTTGATCCCCAGTCAGAGCATATACAGGAGGCAACCAATGAATGCATAAGTAAATGGAGCAGCCAATCTCTCTCTCTCTCTCTCTCTCTCTCTCTCTCTCTCTCTCTCTCTCAACAAATAAAAAATAAAACCCAATAGTCAGAAAAAATATTGAAATTATCATTATGGTGTTATATCATTGCAAATAAGAATTTAAACATTCACCAGTCTTTAAGATAAATTCCAAGTGAGAAAATGCTAAAGCATCAAATATATGCATTTAAATCACTGACATGCCCTAGCTGGTTTGGCTCAGTGGATAGAGCGTCAGCCTGAGGACTGAAGGGTCCTGGGTTTGATTCTGCTCAAAGGCACATGCCTGGGTTGTGGCCCGATCCCCAGTAGGGGGTGTGCAGGAGGCAGCCGATTAATGATTATCATCATTGATGTTTCCATCTCTCCCTCTCCCTTCCTCTCTGAAATCAATAAAAATATATTTAAAAAATAAATCACTGACAGATATTGACAAACCACCTTCCAAATGAATTGTATCAATTCCCACTTCCATTAACAATGTACACATATGCCTGCTTCCTCATACCTTTACCAATACTGTGTGTTAGCAAATATTTTTATTTTTGCCAATCAGATTGGTGAAAGTCGGTATCTCCCATATTCTCACAATGATTACTACTGTTGTTGCTGCTTCTGCTACTACTACTACTACTACTACTACTACTACTACCAAAAGAATATGTTGACTGCTTACTCTCAGTCAAATGTAGTCTAAATACTTTATTTTCCCCTCATAACCACCTTGGGAGGTAAGTAACATCATTGTTGCCATTTTACAGATGAGGAACCAAAGGTTCTGAAAGGTTAAATAACTTACCTAAGACCATTCATTTGGTAAATGATGGAACTGGGACTCAAACCTAGGAAGTCTGGTCAAGAGTCTGAATTCATAACCACTATCCATTTGTAGTAGCAAAGACTAGGGAAAAAACCACAACCAAATATCCATTAATAGAGGAATATTAAATAAATCATGCCATATCCATAAAATGAAATTATAAGAAACCATTAAAAATGAGGCATCCATAGATGTACTGAGAACACAGGATCTCCAAAATATATTAAGTGAAAAATAAAGATGTAAGGTGAAGAATAATGTTTACAGCATGCTGCCATTTGTGTCTAAAAAGAGTGGGATTACTGCTACATACACATACACAACACACACACACACACACACACACACACACACACACACACACACAGATTCTACCAGGATTCACAAGAAATAAAAAACAGTGCTTATCTCTGGAGAGGACAGCTGCGGGACAGGGAGAGCATAGAGACTTATTAGTCGTAATAGTCTTTGTATGACCTTTTGGGCTGATTGGAGTTTTTAATTAACCACATGTGCATTACTTGTACAATTGCAAACACAAAACCAGCTGATTAAAGAAGTTTACTGAGTAATCAATTATTTTATTCCCATTTAAAACAGTACTCATGTTGTTTCTTAAAGACTTCCTATACTTTTTCAATTCAGCAGATTTGAAATTTTATTTATTTTTTGACAAATTAACATTTTATAAATTTAAGGTATACAACACGATGTTTTGATATATTTATACAGTGTAAAGTGATTACCACAATCTAATATATCCACCACCTCCCATAGTTACCCTTTTGTATGTGTGTGGTTAGAACACTTGATATCTACAATCTTAGTAAATTTCAAGTATGTAATATTATTGACCATAGTCACCATGCTGTCTATTAGGTCCCCAGATCTTATTCATCTTATAATTTAATTTTGTCCCCTTTGATTATATCTTCCCTTTCCCATGCCGCAGCCTCTGGTAAATGCCATTCAACACTCTGTTATTATGAATTCAATTTAATATTATTTTAGATTCCATGTGAAAGTTACATCATGTGATATTTGTATTTCTGTGTCTGGCTTATTTCACTTAGCATAATGTTCTCCAGATTCATCCATGTTGTTGCAAATCACAGGGTTCACTTCTTTTTTAGGCTGAATAATATTCCATTATATGTATACGCTACATTTTCTTTATTCATTCATCTGTCAATGAACACTGTGAATAAGACTGCAATGAATATGGGAGTGCAGCTATCTCTTCAAGATAGTGATTTTATTTGCTTTGGATATATTCCCAGAGTGAGAGTTTAACAGATATTTTTGAGAGCCTATTATATGCTAGGCAGGCACTGAATTATGTATTGGGAATATAATGATAGATAATATAGGCACAGTCCTTGCCTTTGTGGAACTTACCGTCTATGAAAATAGTAGATATGAAACAATATTTGATATTTCTAATCATGAAAAGTTCAACAAAGGAGGAGGATAGGGTGATAGCAGACCTAAGCTAGACTATGGACTCAATGAAGACTTGCCAGAGTATGTGAAGTCTTGAATGAACTGCAAAATGAGAAAGGGAGAAGGATAAAAATGCACCTCAGGCACATGGAACAGCATGTGTGAAGGCCCTGAAGCAGAAAGGAGCATGGGGTATTAGAGGAAACGAAGGCAAGCCAATGTAACTGGAGCTTAGAGAGAAAAGGATAAAAGGTATGAGACTGGAGAGTTTAGCAAGGCCTTTTAGACAATGTTTAAAATTTGTGAATGTATTTTAAGAGCAATGGGAAATCATGAAAGATTTAGGTAGAGGAAGACCTGATCAAGTATACATTTTTAAAAGTTTACTTGCAGTGTGGAGAGTGGACTGGAGAGAAGCAAGTGTAAATAAGGGGTCTAGCTGGGGCCTATTGTAATTGTCTAGGCAAGAGATTATGGGGGAAGTCCATAATGAGAGGTGTATATATTTACAATATATCTTTGAGATAAACCTGCCAAGAGTTGCTGATGCATTGGTTTAGGGGTGAAAGCGAATTATATCAGGTGTGATTCTTAAGTTTTTCACTTGAGTAATTGATTAGAAAGTGGTTCCATTTCTAAGGTAGGGAACACTGGGCAATTGGGTTTTGAAATGTGGTTGAAATGTTCAGGAGTTAAGTACTTAACATGTTTAGAAGAGATGTTGAGTAAGGGGTTGGATATATTGACCTGGAGCTCAAAGGAAAGACCAGAAATAGGGACTATTAAATTACTGGTTTGTAAAAAGATGGTACATCACATCTCACAGTTGAAGAAATTTCTGAATAAAGGTAAATGTTCAGGTAATCATGGTTTTTCAACTCATAGAAACCTCTAAGTACAAAATCAGTGTCGCAGTGATTTAATAGGGTAGTCAATTCGTAGATATCCATCACCTCATTTTATTATCACTTAGCCAACTAAAATATTTCAGTTCTCAAAAATAGATGTCTTTAAAATAATAGAAGGGATGGCAATTAAATGGCTTTACTTTATGCTATTCTACTGAAATTGTCAGCTCTTACATTCATCTTTACTTTGCAAAAAATTTACATAAATACATTTGAAAGAAAAGGTATTTTGAAATTTTTCTCCACGCAGAAGCTTTACATTTTTCTAATTTTTTCCATGCCCAGAGAAGGTGTGATAGCTTCAGAGAAACAACAGATAAATATATGCTGGCAATTATATATTTCTGAGGATCATGCTTTCTAGTCTCTGTAAAAAAAGGGATTTGAAATTTGCCGCAAAATATATTGGAAAATCAGCACTACAGATTATTTGTTTATTTTGCTTTATCCCATTAGATATAAATTTCATGATGTCAGGCTTTTTTGTTGTCTGTTTTGTTTATTGCTGTAATTGTAGCATATTAATTAGTGTCTTGCACATAATAGGTACTGAATGAATATTTAAGGAAAACTGAAAATTAGTTATACTCATAGTGAAAAGGATATATATGTATATATATACTAGTATATCCAAAGTAAGATAGAATACTTTTATTTATCATGTTTTTAACCACCCATCTATGGTTTATCACTGTTAGAAGAGATTTTGGAAAGTTTCCTGTGTTTACCCTGGGAAAACTATTAATTTTCTTTTCCATTGGTGGTATCAAGAGTCTTATAGATCACACAGATAAGGTCTATTTCACTTCTGATAATACTCAGGTACAATGCTGCTAATGATTAGGGCAAAATACAAGTTTAGAGATTTTCCATGGAACCTTAGCAAAGTAACAAAGGTATTGAGCATCTTCAAAAAATGAAACATCATAGTGGTTGCAAATATAAAGGTGAAGACAGTCCCTGTCTCTGTAGTACCTACCATATATTAGGGGAGTCAGAACTAAGCTCAGTTCAGCAAACATTTATTAAATTCCTATCGTGCCAGGTTTATGAAAGATACAGGAAGAAAAAGATAAATAAAGCATGGTCCTTGTCTTACAGGGGCTTATACTTTTGGCTATTGCATATGTGGGTGTGTCTTTTTGTGAGTATGTATGGGGATATGTGTACTGTATACTTATAAATGCAAATACTTTCAGTGCAATATGAGAGGTTATGACAGAGTGGTAACACTATACAGGAAAATTTAATCCAATATAGGGAGGAGGTGAAAGGAGATGGTAAAAGCCAAGCTAAATCTTGGGGATCAATGTTAGCTAGAGGATGTGAATATCATTCCATGCTGAAAGAACAACAGGGTGACTGGGGAGCCACAAACAACTCCAGGACAGGTGATGTAAGGAACGGTCCACTATTGCACTTTCTCTGAATTATTTTGGAACTCTTGTAATGTAACTACAATTTTTTATTTATAAGGCAGATAAAAAAATGTACCTTTCTTTACTCCCATGAATACCCTCTTCTTTGGTTTGGTGGGGCTAGGGTGGGAGGAAGCTGACCTTGAAAATACTTGAGAGCTATATTAGCTGCTTGGCATAGACTACTCAAACCCCATCATCAAATATATTTACTGTAATCACTTTACTGTAAAGGCTATTTTACCTTGATCATTTGTGCAATAAACGCTTATCAAGCAACTAATATGCTTTCATCTTTCTTTCCCCCCTGTTACGCAAGGCTAATTTTGCAAATATATATCGTCAGGGTGGCTGTTTGGACTAACTAGAACAAGTAAAGACGCGATGAGGGTTCCATTCTGGCGAAACTAGAGCCAGAGGTTTTTCGTGGGCTTTCATTGAAAAGACATAGAGGCGAAAAAGATACAGCATATAGTTTGAAAGTATTGGTGTGAAAAATCATGCTTCGGGGGTCAAAACGAAAGTACAGACACACACACCAGGCTGGAATGAAAATGTCCTTTGTTCACAAAGCAATCCCTTTTCAATTTCTCTCTGTCCTCGGTGTCTCCTAACAATTCTTGATTCATCATTGTCAAGGAGTACACAGGTCTCCCCACATTCATCCTAGCCATCGTAGTAAAATAGACATCTCTTTTCTGTTCCAAACCTCCCAGGCTAAACACGCTATTGCACTCGGCCTGGAAAATGAATTGAGCTTTTAACATTCGCGCAAACATTTCAAATAGAATGCGTAGCTATTCGGTTCCGCCACTCAAGAACTACAATACCCAGAATGCACTGTTTTCTCTTCCTCTTTCTACCAAGGCAATGCCTAACTTGATCTCATTTTCACAAGCAATAGTCACATGATTTGTTTCCTGTCAAGATGGCGGATGATCTCCCTTCGGAGTTTGATGTGATCGTAATAGGGACGGGTATGTTGTGGCTCTGGTACTTCCCTGACAAAGTATAGGAAGTCTGTTCCTACCAACTCTCTCAGTGGCGAGGGTTGGCGAGAAATGCCAGGTGTTGAGCATGGGAGGGAGAACGGAAAGGAAGTGAGGTAGTCGGGATACAGCGCGGGACTTGCAGCTCCAGGGAGGGGCTTGGGACCCCTGGTGCTTAGCGACATTTGAGTAGGGGTCGATCCGGTCGATGCCGAATGCTGAGGTTGGTTGCTGTGGGTGATTCTTGTAATTTCCTTGAAGGTGGGTTTGCAGTGTCATGAGAATGGAGAGTCGGGATTTTATCAATGGAGACACCTTTGGCATGACATGATTCCTTGTTGATTTCAAGGTGATATTTCCCATCATTTTGTCTCGCCATTTCATAGGAATTTTTCATAATCCTAGGGTTCAGTGCAGCTTGATACAGCTGAAACCTCAGTTTTTCGAAAAAGATGCTCAGTTGTTACCCGTGTGCGTTTTAATTTACCAGGGCTAGGAAACGGATTCTTTTCTATTGTGTTGAGAAGTGTAGGTAATTGTGTTTTTTGAGGTAGCCATTATTTCTGCTTTATGATGCAGAAAGTAATAATTTTGTTTTCTCAACCCACCTACCTGCCCACAACGAAATGAGCTGAGAACAAGCTTCTGCGAGTTCCAGTTCAGATGTATGATCTTATCTTCCCCTTGTTGTCCCACCATTTTATTTTCCATGTTTTGGGTGGAGCCAGAAACCCCTCTGCAATTTCTAGTTAACAAATTATATGTACAACACATGGCAGGAGACATTTGGCAGCAGTTGGTATTTTGTTTTTCTTAACAGTGTAAAGGATGGGTTTTAGATGGGGTGAAATAGATTGTTGGGTGGGGTTTTCTCCTGTCTGCAGAATGTGTTAGGCTGGAGAAGCTCTGGTGGATGAGACCTTGTCCATTGTGTTATTGAATTCAATTTCTTGTCTTCTCAAACAGTAGGAGCAGCCATGTTTCCAGGTCAGGAGTAATAATAGCTACCTGTTTTCCAATGCTTATTATTTGCTAATTGAGGTGCTAAGCACTTCACAAGCTGTATGAAATCCTTACAACAGCCTTATTAGAGTATGTATTTTCTACACTTAAAAGAAGCGGGAAGGGGCTTTGGAAAGGTTTCAGTTTGCTTAAGATCACACAGCTGTTAAATTTCCAAAGGCCCATCTTATCCCAGAAGGAGAATCAATGGTTCTGACTCTCAGCGTTAACTCATATTAGTAGAAATAATTGGGAAAACTTGGTTCTAGACCAGGGGTGGGCAAACTTTTTGACTCGAGGGCCACAATGGGTTCTTAAACTGGACCGGAGGGCCGGAACAAAAGCATGGATGGAGTGTTTGTGTGAACTAATATAAATTCAAAGTAAACATCATTACATAAAAGGGTACGGTCTTTTTTTTTTTTAGTTTTATTCATTCAGCCCGCGGGCCGAAGTTTGCCCACGGCTGTTCTAGACCTTCCTTAGCTATTAACTGTCTGTGTGAATTGCGAGGGCTAGGTACTTAATTTCTCTGAGCCTCAGTTTCCTTGTTTTTGAATACGGGGAGGGTAAACTAGATAGTCTTTTAGGTGCTGCCTAACCAAAAATTCTCTTATTCTAGTTGCACCTGGGTAATTATTCTCAGCACAGTAAAGATATGTTGACTCCCATCCTGAAAACTGCATGACTGCAAATAACTAGTCTGTAATTGCTATGAATAGATATTGGAAGAAGCCAATAGACTATTCAGTTATTCTCTCCAGTCTACCCTAAAACTGAGAACAACATCCATTTTAAAGTAGTTGTTGTACCATACTTGAGTTCTATATAATTGCCTTTCTTTTTTGTTACCTAGGAACTTGAGGTGTTTAAAAAATTTTTAAGAATCATTGATTTTTTTCCTTATCTGGATTAAAAATTGTTGATTGCTAATTCTCATTATTAAATGCTATTAATTCTTATAATAAACTAGAGGCCCAGTGCATTAAATTCGTACACGGGTGCAGTCCCTAGGCCTGGCTGGCGATCGAAGCACGAGCATCTGGTGTGGAAGGGCAGGTCCCTGCTGACCTCTGGGCCCTGGGCAGCACCTGGGCCCCCAGGCCCCCCACGCCCCCCTCCTCCCGGGTAACAGCACCTGAGTCCCACATGGAGATGCAGTGAGCGCAGCTGGATGCCATGGGCTGAGGTACAGCGTGGACCTCTGGGCTGCCCAGTAGTGTTGCATGGAAGCTGCGGGGGGGGGGGGGGGGCAGCACGCTCTCTCCCGGCCAGCCTTGTGGACCAGCTCCTGCGCTAACCCACGGGGAGCCTGACAGGCCCCTGTGGTCCTGGCAGCTGTGTCCCTGTTCACCAGAAGAGGCTGCATGGGTGCGGGGTGGGCTCCTTTTGGCGCCCGGCACCTGAGCCTGGGGGCTTCCCCAGCACGCAAGCCCTGGTGTCCCAGGGAAGGGTAGCAGGAGGAGTGAGAGCGAGCTCAGCAGACACCCCGCATTCTCACTGCACCTTCGTCCCCATCACCCCCACCCCCTGGTAGCTGGCGAGAAGAGGTCGCAGCGCGTCACTGATGCCCACCATGTTCTGCACTTCCCCCTAGTGGTCAGCGCACATCATAGCGAGCAGTCAAACTCCCAATGGAATGACTGTCCGAGGGGACAATTTGCATATTAGGCTTTTATTATATAGGATATTCTGCCATGTGATTCAGTTTATAATATGGACTATATCAATTGTGTTGGAGTATGTTATGATATAGGTAGGAAGATACTGTGAGTGATCCAGAAAATTGCATCATGAGGCATCTGGTATCTGGGAAAAGATTCATGTTAGACTTATTTTAGTGAGAGTAATGCTATTACTCCTAGTATGGGAAGAACTTTTTTTTTAAATATATTTTATTGATTTTTTTACAAAGAGGAAGAGGGATAGAGAGCTAGAAACATCAATGAGAGAGAAACATTGATCAGCTGCCTCCTGCACACTCCCTACTGGGGATGTGCCCGCAACCAAGGTACATGCCCTTGACCGGAATCGAACCTGGGACCCTTGAGTCCATAGGCCGACGCTCTATCCACCGAGCCAAACCGGCTAGGGCGGGAAGAACTTTTTAAAAAATATATTTTATTGACTTTTTACAGAGAGGAAGGGAGAGGGATAGAGAGTTAGAAACATAGATGAGAGAGAAACATCGATCAGCTGCCTCCTGCACAACCCCTACTGGGGATGTGCCCACAACCAAGGTACATGCCCTTGACTGGAATCGAACCTGGGACCCTTTAGTTTGCAGGCCGACACTCTATCCACTGAGCCAAACCAGTTAGGGCAGGACGAACTTATTTGAAGTTAATATTAAAAAATTACGTTTTTATGGTCACTTAATGGTGAACATATTCTGAGCTTATCAAGCACATTGCTTGAATTTATGATATGAAGTATTATTTAGATATGTTAAAATGAAAAAAAATGGATAAAAGTTATTTCCCCAATAAATGATTCTAATAAACTCAATCATTAGTTAATTGGAATTATTTTTAATATATTTGGAATATTTTATTTCTGAAATAGTTTGCTGAAAGTAGCCTTTAAACTCTGTTTGCTTTACTAAATGTACTAGCTTGAGTAAATCAGGAAAAGCAGTGTTTCATAGCTTCAGTTTTACTGACAAAAGCAGAATTAATCACGCATGTATCAAAGACATGAATGCTCTTTGAAATGTAATTTTTCTCTTTTTAAATATATTTTTATTTATTTCAGAGAGGTAGGGAGAGGGAGAGAGAGAGACAGAAACATCAGTGATGAGAGAGAATCATTGATCAGCTGCCTCCTGCACACCTCCTACTGGGGATCGAGCCCACAACCTGGGCATGTGCCCTGACTTCCTGGTTCACAGGTCTACACTTAACCACTGAGCCACTCCAGCTGGGCTGTAATTTTTCTTTTAGCAGACTTAGTTCTAGTTAAAAAATCATTAACAGCTAATTGATTCATCAAGTAAAATCTCTTGAAAATGTTTTAAGTTAATGACCTTGATTAATTTTTTTCCATTTTTCATAGTACAAAGTTTTTCTTAACATCATGTTTTGAAGAGATTTTGGGAAAATAAAGTTTTGTATGTATTTTCTTAGTTAAATCCATTTCCTTTTGATTACAAAATACAGGAAATATCTCTGAAACACCTAAAGACAGAGAAATAAGATAAAGTACTTGAACCATGGAAAATATAGACAAAATGGAATAAGGAAGGAGAACCAACTGAAATCTTAAGGAAGAGGACAAAAATAGATAAGTGATAAGTGTCTAGACTAGAAAGTGGCCTGTACCAGTAGTTTGGGTACACAGTTGTCATTTTCAAGACATTTGAATGTTAATTTTGTGGGTTGTAGAGAAGTATTATTGGTTTCAGGTTAAAAATAGTCCCAGTAACATAACACCTAACCGGAGGTGACTTATCTGGCAACCTCTGTAACCTTCAATCTGCAGCAGAGTCAACGACTCAACAGTAGAGCAGGCAAAATGGAAGTTGCAAGAGCTATGTGGTAATATGACATTCTTCTTATATAGGGGAATCCCTCAGGCTTTCACTTAGGGCATTTTAATTCTTTCTGTAGAAATGGTTCTAGCATTCTCAGAGTATATTAGAAGCATCCTATTAGAAGATAGAGGGAGTGTTATCAGCTTTTATAAAAGCTGTGTTTGGGGGTGCGGTGCCATTAGACATAAGCAACAATTCATATCTTTATGTCAAAGGTGTCTAATACCTAAAACGCAAACCTACATCAAACAGTACAATGACCTGGGACCATTTAGTGTAGCGACAAACATTCATTTGTCAGTGTTTTCAATCCACATTTATTAAAAACATAGCCCCTTGCCCTTGTGCAGTTTACCTATTCTAAGGAACTATTTGTGGTTCCTGATAGTTACATCCTCAGAGCTCTTCGTAAGCCAATGTGAGCTTATCATTGCATACTTCTTGCTTTCTGAAGGCCACATACTGATTCAATCTGCATCCCTTTCCTTTCTCAAGTACACTACACAAGTAATATTTTGGCCTTGTTCCCCTAAGATGGGTTGTGGAATAGGCTAGCTTAATAATTTTTTTGTGGAGGATAAACACATACGTCCTTTTTAAAAGTCTTATTGCTAAAGATTATAAGGAAAGAGATGAGGTAACCAAAATAACACACATGGAAATTACAAGTGGCATTTCTCCTAAATCCTGACTAATTTGCTAGATAGAACTCAGCATCTATCTTCTCTCTATCTATATAAAAGGCTAATATACAAAGTGTCCCCTCTGGAATTTGACTGGGAGACTGGGAATTTGATCGCTCGCTATGATGTGTACTGACCACCAGGGAGTGGCACAGATCGAAGGAAGGCCCTGGCTGGCAGCTGGCAGCTGGGCAAGGAAGGCCCCGGCCGCAGCCAGAAGGAAGGCCCTGGCCAGCAGCCAGAAGGCCCCTATCAGCCCTGATCACCAGCCAGGCCTAGGGACCCTACCTGTGCACGAATTTCGTGCACTGGGCCTCTAGTAGTACAATAATAGTTATGGCATAATGGGAATCACTTGACCTTTGTACTGAGTGACTTTTGGCAAATTGCAAAATATCTTGGGACATCATTTTGTTCATCTGCAAAGTGAGAGATTTGATTAGGTGACCTCTAAGATAGGCATCTGCCAGCTCTAAAATTTACCATTATGTGTACATAATTATGACTCTGGGTCCTTGAGAAAAGGCTAGATTCCGTATAGTCCTTGTAAGAAGTCAAGTCAGTGTTTAATATACTTTACAAAATTTTCTATCCAAATGGCTCATAAAAAACATTTTCTTGAAAATGATAAGCTGCTTTTATCATGTAGGCAGCACAGCTCCATTCCTTGATGTTAGTGGAGAATCAGAAATATTAAGGTAGTTAGCCTTTGGCTGACAACCCATTGACTATAATGTTTATGTTGGTTGTAGGTACCTACACTTCTTGAAACATTGGGAGATAGCAATACTGCAGGAGGTATCATAGAAACTGATATTTATCAAATACCTATTTGTGCCAGATTCTGCCAAGTGATTTCCCTTATATGTATCTCGTTTAATCTTCTTCCAGGAAGTCTATATGTGGTTTGTTCTAACATCACAGCATGTCTATACTTCTTCTGCTTGTATTTCCAAACATCCATGGGCCCCAGAGCAGAGTTTTTTTTCCTCTTTAAAAAAATATTTATTTTTTAATCCTCACCTGAGGATAGTTTTCCATTAATTTTTAGAGAGAGTGGAAGAGAGAGGGAAAGTCAGAGAGAAATATCGATGTGAGAGAAACACATTGATTGGTTGCCTCCTGCACAAGCCCCAACCAGGGTCCGGGCTGGAGGAGGAGCCCAGGGAAGAGCCTGCAGCCCAGGTACATGCCCTTGACTGGAATTGAACCCGGAACCCTTCGGTCCCCAGGCCTATGCTCTTATCCACTGAGCCAAGCTGGGTAGGGTGTTTTTTTTTTTCTTTTTAATTGAAAGATGCCACCTATTTTCGGGTCATGAAATCAATGTCAGTATTTAAAAAAGATGTAGAATAGATCAGAATATATTACATGTAGTAAGCATGTGTATAGTTTTATGAAACATTTCATATGTGTGTAGTAGATCACTGTGTAAAATACACATATCTATACATACAGGGTGGGGCAAAAAGTAGGTTTACAGTTGTGAGTATGTGAAACAGAGTTCTCCTATTATTATTTATTAATTATATTATTTTCCATAGGAACAACTGTAAACCTACTTTTGCCCCACCCTGTATATACATATATTTACATATACCTGTATATATTTAGAATACAGATAAAATAACGAAAGTGGTAACAAGTGTTACCTTGGGAATGTATTGAACAGGGCAAGATAGGGGTCTTTCACTTTTTCTTGTTAAGCCTCATCTGAAGATATATTTTCCCCCATTGATTCTTAGAGAGAGTGGAAGGGAGGGGGAACAACAGAGAGAAAAACATGTGAGAGAGACACATGGATTGGTTGCCTCCTGCACATGCCCCAACTAGGGCTGGGGATCCAGCCTGCAACTGGTATGTGCCCCTGACTGGAATCGAACACGCATCCCTTCAGTCTCCAGGCTGACGCTCTGACCACTGAACAAACTGGCTAGGGTAGGGTCTTTCACTTTTTACATAATTTTATTCTGTCCAGCTTGATTTTTTTTAAAAACAAGCATTTGTTACATTCATTTCTAAAAGCACAGATATTAAAAATGAAAGGAGCCCTTAGAGATCACCCAGTGTATCTAGAGACCATGATCACATAATAAGAGAGTCCATAATAGATTTAGGACTCCTGACTCTCAGTATGTTTTCTATTAGACCCTGCTGCCAGGATAAGTAACTGCCATTAATTAATAAGGCTCTACCTACTGCCCTTGAATATTTATCATTTCTAACCTTCACAACAACTTACAGGATTATACTGATAAAGAAAAAACTTTCTCTAAACTACCCACCACACCATGCTGACGGAGTGCAGCACAAACTCATACAAAGGATGGGAGGCAGATTCCCAGCCTTCTGTGGGATGATCTGGGTAGTTTTTAAGCTTTGGGTAAACCTTCTCCTTGAATTGCAAATGTTTAGATTGCCTTAGTATGGTTTCTAAGAAGAAGGAGAGATTATGGGAAGAGAAAGAAACAGAGCAGAGGAGGGCAAGGCTCCTGCTCCTTAGGCTTTCAACCAGCATTCTGAAAGCTGTGAGTTTGCCTGAGTGATGCACCAGGTCTTAGGAGTTTGGCTGTGAAAAAATGGTGGACAGAACACTGAACCAGGTGTTAGACACAGACTTGAGTTCTGGCTTTGCCACTTTCTATTCCGTAAACTTGGGCACCTTATTATTTCACCTTACCAAGTTTCCTCAAATGTAAAACAGAGATAAGAATAGCAAAAAGAAAAGAGATGAGTCACATGGCTGTGGTTAAGATTTAAGGACACAGATGTAATAACTTAATAAAGAAATTAAAAAAAAGATTTAATGAGATATTATCTGAGGATTGGGATGTGCATGTAGGTCATAGGACAGCACTTTTCCTCTGTAGCATACAGCCCCTCTTCCTATATGCATGTATATCTATCTATCTATCTATCTATCTATCTATCTATCTATCTATCATCAATCATCTATCTACCTATCATCTATCTATCTATCTATCTATCTATCTATCTATCTATCTATCTATCTAATCCAGTGATGGCGAACCTATGACACGCGTGTCAGAGGTGACATGCGAACTCATTTTTTTGGTTGATTTTTCTTTGTTAAATGGCATTTAAATATATAAAATAAATATCAAAAATATACATCTTTGTTTTACTATGGTTGCAAATATCAAAAAATTTCTATATGTGACGGCACCAGAGTTAAGTTAGGGTTTTTCAAAATGCTGACACGCCGAGCTCAAAAGGTTCGCCATCACTGATAATCTGTCTGTCTATCCACACATTTTGGGGGAGGAGGGGTTGCCAGGGGCAAAATGTCTTAAAGTCTGGGAATGAAAATGGTATTTCAAAAGTCCTTTAGTTTTACAAATGCGATACCATCCAGATATTTTGTTTATTTTGATATGTATGCATCTCATTTCAGCAATATATGTAGTGATTGATATCGTGGCTCCATTCGTACAGCCTGGGATTGAATGAGCAATGCCTCTTGTGTTCTTTAATGTCCAAGTTTCATTTTTTTTAAATTTGTAAATAATGATTCAATGAAATAATTCCTGTAAAATGCTTAGTGGGTGCTCAGAAAATGTAGTTGATTTTTATAGCCCATAATACTATATGGAAGTACTTTCCAGAAAGAGCTCATGCTTTCCGTGGAGAGCCCTGGGAAGATGCAGGTGTTTGAGTCATCTTCTTCCTCTTCCCTTTGGCCGCTTAGTGGAAAGACTTCTGTGTGTCTTATACCATTATTTCTATTTTTTGTTTGTTTGATGGTTTACAGGTTTTCTATTTTTTCTTTTATTCTGTTTTGTTCACCAGCTTGCGTCATTTGTTTTGCCTAAAGGTTTTGAACAAATTTGTCTTATTTGGAGTATAGCATGAAACTCTTCTTTGTTAATGTGAGAATGCAGAAGGAGCTAATGAAATCCTACAGACTTTGGTGTTATGAAAAAATTCTTTGCAATTCTTCAGGTCTTTATTGATGGAGGAATATATTTTTTTTTCTGCTGTCAATACCTAGAAAAGTAAAGGGAGTTATCTGACTCGGGACAAGAATCTGTGGGAGACGCTTTCCCTTCCCTGTAAATCATAAGTTTGAACCAATTCCCCAGATACAGCCGCATCTGTTATCAGAGTTCCCTCTGCAGCATCATTTTCATTTACATGCCTCATGTCATTTTCTCCAGTGTTTTCATGATGTTTTGGATAACTCAGGCTATAGCAATTAAAATAAAATATGGCTGCTCACCATCACATTCTTATGTTTAACATAAAATCCCAATGCACAGACACAATTATATTTTCATGTGATTGACCTGTTACTCATACTATCTCCTATTCAGTTTCAGTGCAGTCTTTTAACTGAAAAGTTAGGCTGTGTTTGCTTTGTATGTAAATGTTTTTAGAAGTAAAATAGACTAAAAATCACCATCAGTTCCCACTTTATATTTATGTATATATTACAAAACATATATACATAAATATACATATATATATTTATGTATATATATATTTGATATATATTTATGGCCAAGAAAGTAGAGATACTTTGAAAGATTCATTTATTGTCTTTTTGCTTTTCCAATCTTACTAAAGGGCAATGTAAAAAGAGATAATTTATCACACATATTGATTTCTCAAAGCATCATGATTATGAGAACTCTTATGTTTTCATATTGAGGCTATTTTAAAAATAGTTTGCAAATAGACAGGGGAAGGGACCAGGGACAACTTGGCCAGTTTGGTGCTTAGCATGTTTCATACTGGATTTTACCAAGAGCTTAAGTGGGTAATGCCATACTACTTGACTGGCTTGTTTTATATCACATTTAGAAAAGTACCAACATCTGCCTTTTTCTTCTGAGTACTGTTCTTACATATCTTTATTTGTCCATCCCAAAGTTCATGTTGTTAGGATGGCCTTAGTTATTAGCATTTTTCATCATTTTATATTGTTTTGGAATGTTTTGGATCATATATTTGTGATTGAAATTTGCACATTTGTTAAAACTACTTTTATATATAGGATTTAAAATAATTATCATGGAGAAGTTTACACAAGCTAAAATATAGAGAAATAAGATCTTATATATAGGTATCAGGCATATCAGGAAGTTGTGAGTTGTGAGTTCTAATCCTCATTTTTCTAGGAATGGTGTTACTTTGGCATGAGCTATCTAAGCCAAATACATGACAGTTATTAATTTCAGTACCTATAATTCACTATTAAACATATGAAAAATATTTCCTAGCGCTTATTATATGCCAAATACTGTGCTAATCTCTTTAAATGCATTATCACATCTGATTGTCAAGATAACCTTATTTGTGGTAGGTACGATTATCTCCATTTTACAAATGTGGAACCTAAGGCTTAGTTAAGTTTGACCTAGGTCACACTGTTAAGACTGGAGTTCCTTTGACTAAAGCTGAGGTGTTGGGTGTGTTTTCCCCTCCACGTCCCGCGTGGTTCAGGGTTCAGGATCTGAAAGCGGAGCCGCACACAAATGAAAGAAAAGAGACAAGGGACAAGAGATAATTTGGAAATATTGGGGAGCCAGGTGGGCAAGTCCAACTCAAGGACTTCCACTGATGCTAAGGCCTCACCAAGCTTTTATTGATCTTGGGATAGCCCCTAGGTAGGGAATTTCCAATAACACACAGACTAGGTCATCAGTAGGCAATTTCCAATACTAGGCAGACTATCTTATCAACAAGGATTTACATGAGTATTTAATCAATAAGGAATTAAATGAATTAAGGTGGGGAGGATTCTTCAGCTACCATTATCTAGATTAACTGGGTGGTGCACAGCTCCGACCTTTGCTAGGGCTTCAAAGGTCACCAGCTTTTGGAGTCTCTACGCTTCTCAGCTAGTGAAGACAATAAGTGGTCTCCGACACTGAGGCATTAGATTGAGCTTGTTGGATTCTTCCAGGTTAAAAAAAAATACCTTATACTATCAATATTAGATTAGTGTGCCCTAGCTTAGGAGTTGGCAGTTGCTTTATTTTTGGGAGTTACTTTTGTTGACAACAAAGCCTGATGCCAACAAAGTCTTGTGGTATTAATTCCTTATTGATAACATCTTGACACTTGGAGTGCGGGAAACGAGTTAAGTCGGCTCGCGTGAATTGCGCGTACTCCGCGGGAGCAGTCTTTAACTCGGTTCATATAGATTTGCGGTGGAGTGCGGGAAACGTGTAAACTCGGGCCAATTGTAACTGCGTATTACCAAATATTTGTTTGTAATCCACCCTTTTGGTGGATGGAACAAAACCAAAAGACAGAGCCATCTTATATTTTGGCGGGAAATTCACCCGCACTCCAAGTGTTAACATCTGTGTCAGCTTAGAAACCTTTTGATGAAGGTGAACAGAATGACCTGGTTGTGTACCCTTTAAAACTGGAAAACAACAACAACAACAACAACAACAACAACAACAAAATACAGCCACTAAAATAATGGCAAGAAATTGGATCAGAGAATATAGTAATATATCAAGTGATAATCTGTTCCCCTAGAAATTATTCATTGATTCCAACATACATAATTTCCCACTGAAATAAAATCATTCTTAAAAATGACCTATAGTCTGTCTGTGTATGGTAGGGTTTGCCAACTTATGTGTTTTTAATTTTCTTCACTTGTACATTAAAATTTCAAGATCAAGTATGGAACTCATCCTGTTTATGAAGCTTTTTTTTTTTTGGTTGACTATTATTTTGTTCCTACAATTTTCAACAATTGTCAGCACTTACAATAGATGCATCTTAATTGACAGAGTGGGTATGGTAATATCTTTTTCCTTAAAGCGTCCTGTCATTAACAAATAATAACAATAAAACTTTTATGTATATATTTCCAGACCCTTTCTCATTTTATGTGTATAGATGTATGTATACTTTTCTATATTTATAAAAATGTAGCATATTATAGGTGCTGTTTTGAAACTTTCCATTTTCACTTCATACTATGTCATGAATATTATTCCATGTAAAACAAGTATTATTCATCAGTGTTTCTTTTAAGGACTTTTTTATTTGGAGATAACTGTAGACTCACATTCAGTTGTAAGAAATAATATAGGAAGATCATTTATATGCTTCACCCAGTTTCCCCCATTGTTAAGTAATATCTTGCATAACTATAGCATAACCAGGAAATTTACCTTACCCAATGACCTTATTCAGAATTTCAGTTTTACATTGACTGTGTGTGTGTAGTTCTGTGCAATTGTATCACATAATGTAGATTGATGTGAACACCACCACATTCAGATACAGAAAAGTTTCATTATAGGAATCTCTCATGGTACCTTTTTATAGTCACAGACACCTTCCTCCTTCCCCATCTCTAAGCCCTGGCAACCTCTAATCTGTTCTCTATCTCTATGATTATGTAATTTAAAAACATTATTAAGTGCCATTTTAAATAGATGCTTAGAAAATATTTTCTATAAATGTCCTGACATTTATTTTAACAAATGACTTTTTTTTGACATTTAAGGTTTTCAGTTTTTCACTTTTATAAGCTAATGCTTTGATGAACATGTTGTATCTAAATCTTTTGTACATATTTAATTATTTCCTCAGGATAAATACTAGAACTGTAATTGTGGCTTTGAATTTTTAGAGGATGGTTCAGTAACACTTCTGATTTTTATAGATGAATTGCCTTAAGGAAAGTTTGCCAATCTATATTCTCACCAGCAGAGTATGAAAATGCTTATTTCCCCATAGTCCTTCAACATTGGCTATGAATGTCTTATTCTTAATTACTGTCAACTTGATAGCCAAAAAAATATTTCCTTGTTTGAACTTGCATTTTCAGATCATAAATGAGATTGACTAGATAACTTTCCCTGTTGAAATCTCAAACAAAAGGTAATATATAAAAAAGTTATAGCACCTACTGTGAAAAATAGCAAACTGGGGAAAAAAGGAAAATGGAGTGGGAGTATTTGCAACTCATAACACGACTAATTACATAAAAAGAGTACTTTTAAATTTTATATGAATAATATCAGTATCTCTATAGATAACTAGGTAGATAATTTAAACAGACAAGTGAAGATTCAAATAGTCATCGAACTGTTGGGAAAATATATTTTCTTATAAAGAATCAAATGCAAAATAAACTAATAATTAAAATCATTAAATTAAAAGAGCAATAGCTAATTGTTGATGAAATTGTATTCAGTCGATATGTATAAACAACACTTTGGCAACGTAATATGACAGTTTGTACAGTGCTCAGAATTGTAAATATGTTCATTCCCTTAGACTACAGATCTGAGAATTTATTCTGAGAAAATCTTTCAACACAGGTGAAAAGCTACAAGGGTGACAACATCTATTTTAAAGTTGCTTGCCATAATAAATTTGAAAATAATATAAGTGCTATATATTAAAGAACACCAACATCTCAAAGAAGGCTGGATAACTGGTGAAGTAGGCAGTCTTACAGTGTGGCCCCAGGATCTGGTCCACAGATTTCTTTTTTATTATACATATCTTACATGCAAATGAAGTATATGTGTGTGTACATATGTGTTTTTACTTATTTCAGTGAACAATAATAAAGTGAATGGCATGTATGTATGACCCAGCTAAAGAAAAAGAATATTACCAGTACCTTAAGATGCTCCCCTTCTTTTCCCACAGATGTAACCATTATGGTAAATTGTTCCCTTGTTGTTTTTTAATATATTTTTATTGATTTCAGGGAGAGGCAGGGAGAGGGAGAGAGAGATTTAAACATCAATATTTATAGAATAAAACTTTCATTAAGACAATTGAATTGATAGTTTTCTCGATCTAGGTAAAAACTAGAATAATAAATCTCTGCTTTCCAAGGGATTATTTTATTTGGTAGGTCCAATCTTTCATTAGCTATCTAAAATTTGGTATTACATTTCATTTTTAAAACTTTTTGTTATGGGAAATTTCAAACATTTCAAAATGGAGAGATTAATAATAGCCCCCCATGTACTGGTATCCCAGTTATCAATTTATGGCTTATCATGTTTTCTTTATACCCTCTACTTTCTCATTTCACATCTAACCCTGGATTTTTTAAGCAAATCCCAGATATCATATCATTCCTTCCTGTTTTAATCTTAATTTTTTTCACATTTCTATGCTACTTCAATTTATTTATTTTTCAGTTTATTTTTATTGAAATATAATTGACATATACTATCCTATTCATTTCAGGTTTATATCATAGTGGTTCAATAGTTATATTGATAGAGAAATGATCCCCATGATTAGTATCATTACCATGTCACCATACGAAGTTCTTACAATATCATTGACTATATTCCTTATGCTGTACTTTATATCCCCATGACTTACGTCTTTTATACTGGGAGATTGTATGTCTTAATCCCCTTCACGTATTTTACAAGCCTCCCTAACTGCTTGCCTGTCTAGTAACCACCAGTTTGTTTCCTTTATCTACGAGTCAGTTTTGCAATTTTGTTTGTTCTGTATTTTAAACTCCACATGTAAGTGAAATCACATGGTATTTCTTTTTCTCTGACTTAATTTCACTTAGCATAATATTCTGCATGTCCATCCATGTTGTTGAAAATGGCAAGATTTTATTGTTTTATGGCTACTATTCCATTGTATATACTCTATGCTACATCTTCATTATCCATTCATCTGTTGATAGATACTTAGGTTGCTTCTATAGTTTGACTATCTACATATGTAAAAGGCTAATATGCTAAGTGTCCCTCTGCCTATCCGACCGGTTGCTACTATGTGCACTGACTACCAGGGGGCAGATGCTCAGCGCAGGAGCTGCCCAGCTGCAGTGACTTGGCAGTGGCGGTTCTCAGGTGATGCACCCTGAAACCAGAGAGGAGGGAGCTCGATTCCTGGTGGAGCTGCATGATTCCACCTTCGGTCGTGGGTTATGTTGTTGCTGGGGCACTATCAGCCCTGGATCTGGTTTACTGCACACTTGCTTTTGCATTCTACACCCTGTACGACAGCAACTTTGCAGAGTGCCCTCTCGCGCTCTGGGACCCCTTGGGGGATGTCGAAGAGCTGGTTTCGGCTCGATCCCTACAGGCCAGGACGAGGGACCCCACCTGCCGGAGGAACCCCGCTCACTCCACAGATGCTGGGGAGGGACCGAGGGAGGTTGGATCCAGGGTGTGTCTGCCCATCTCGCCAGTCCCACCTCGCCGGCCACCTTCTAATTAATTTCCTTTCAATGTGCATGAATCCGTGCACCGGGTCACTAGTTATAAATAATGGTGCAATGTACATAGGGGTGCATATATCTCTTCAGATTAATGTTTTTGTTTTCTTTGTATAAATACCCCAAAGTAGAATTGATAAATCATATAGTAGTTCTATTTTTAATTTTTGAGGAACCTCCATAGTTGCTGCACTAATATACATTTCCACCAACAGTGCATGAGGGTTCCCTTTTCTCTCCATCTTCATCAACACTTGTTATTTGTTTGTCTTTTTGAGGTGATATCTCATTATGATGTTGATTTGCATTTCTCTAATGATTAGTGATGTTGAGACTATTTTTTAATTGTTTTTATATATATATATATTTTGGATATTAACCTCTTATTGGATGTACGATTTACAAATACCTTTTCCAATTTAGTAGGTTGCCTTTTCATTTTGTTGATAGTTTCCTTCACTGTGCACAAGTTTTTTAGTTTGATGTAGTTCAATTTATTTTTGCTTTTATTGCCCTTGTCTGAGGAGACTTTCAAAAAATATCTAAGACCAATATTAAAGAGCTTACAGCTTATGTTTTCTTGTAAAAGGTTTATGGTTTTAGGTCTTACATTAAAGTCTGTAATCCATTTTGAGTTTATTTATGTATATGGTATAATATAGTGGTCCAGTTTCATTATTTTGTTTGTAGTTCTCCAGTTTTCTCAACACCATTTATTGAAGAATCTGTTTTTCCCCCCACTGTATAATCATGTCTCCTTTGACATACATTACTTTTCTATATATATGTGGGTTTATTTCTGTGCTCTATTTCATTGATATATCTGTCTCTTTTTGTACCAGTACCATACTGTTTTGATTACTATAGCTTTGTAATATAGTTTTAAATCCAGGAGTTTGATACCTCCCGCTTTGTTCTTCCTATATATTTCTTTGGTTATTTGAAGTCTTTAGTGGTTCCACACAAATGTAGGATTCTTTGTTCTAGTTCTTTAAAAAATGTCATTGGTATTTTGATGGGAATTGCATTGAATCTGTAGATTGCTTTGGGTAGTGTGGACATATAGCAATATTAATTTTTCCAGTCCATGAGTTTGGTAGGTATATCTTTCCATTTATTTGTGTTGTCTTCAGTTTTTATCATCAGTGCCTTATTTGGAGTACAGGTCTTCCACCTCCTTGATTAAATTTATTCCTAGATATTTTATTCTTTCTGATGCAATTGCAAATGGGATTGTTTTCTTAGTTTCACTTTCTGGTAGCTTGTTATTAATGTATAGAAACACACTAATTTCTGTTTGGTAATTTTGTATCTTGTGACTTTACTGAATTCATTTATTCTAATAGTTTTTTTTTTTTGAGTCCTTGGGGTTTTCTGCATATACTAACATCATCTATTATTAGTGACAGTTTTACTTATTCCTTTCTAATTTACATGCCTTTTATTTCTTTTTCTTGCCTCCATGGCTTTAGTGGGCATCGCAAGGAGGTTCCATGGTTTCATGCTGGGGCTGGCTTGGCCCTCCCACTGGAGTTGAGACAGGCACAGCCCAGGGTTTCAGGTGCAGGTCTCCCTTGGACTGACTTGGCAGGCCAGCTGGAGATGGTGCAGATGTGGTGGTGGTGGTGGGGGGTGTTATTCAGTGTGCACTGAGCAGGAATCATGTTGGTGGGTTTGCTGGGGCTGGAGCAGGCATGTGTTGGGGTGTCTCAGAGCTGCCTTGGCCAAAATGCTGGAGCAAGAGCAAACATGGGCCAGGGTGCTCCAGTGTATGCTAAACCAGGCCGCCTTTGTGCAAAGGTTGAATCTGGTGCAGACTGGGGGGTCTGGAGCTAGGGGTCATGTGGTATGGGGGCTGCCTTAGCAGGATGCCTGGGCCGCTTTGGTGAGTGGCTGGTGTTAGAAATAAGGCAAGCCCCCAAACCAGGGATCCTGGTAAAACACATAGGATACTTGGGAGCCAGACAGCAAGGCAAATATCTTTACTTCTGCAGAAGGGTGCATACCAATGCAGGGTCTGGCAGCATGTACATTGAGCAGGTGGTCCACTCAGGGTTTTATGCCTTTTGCATGTCATCTGTCCCTCATTCTTGATTGGTCAGAGCTTAGGCTCACAGTCTTGCAGGATTGGCTAATTTTTTTTTTGTGAGAGGGGTTGACCTTTGCCATTTCAAAATGGCAGCCTGCAGGGGAGCTGCAAGTCATGCTAGCAAAAATGGCTGCTGCCAAGTCATGCTAGCCAAAATGGTGGCTGCCAGGTCACATGGGTAAAAATGTCAGCTGCCTAAATTCCCTTCTTTAATAGAAAAGATTACTTATTTACTCTCACAATTCCCCCCTTTTCTTATTTAACTCTTCAAACTCAGCTAACAATAGTTGACTTTCATGTTCTGCAGTGTCTAGGAGAAAAAGATTACTCCTTTCTTCAAACTCGGTCAGCATTAGCTGACTTTCATATTCTGCAGTGTCTCAGAGAAGATTATTTTGCTGTTTGGTCAATGTGGTTTCAATTAACCTTTGGATAAGACCTTTCATACATGGGATGATATAACATCCCATTACTTAACTCCTAACTCGATTATCAAAGATGTGAATATAGATACCATCATTCCCTTCTGTTTTCTGAACCATTGCTCTAGTAAATCAGAAAAAGGCTCTTCAATTCCAGGATTCTCAGCTAACTCATTAGCTAGAGTTGTTTATCCCTGTAGGGCCTTAGTAATG